>NW_016107410.1:2800253-2843296 GCF_001604975.1 Cebus imitator
ACCAAGTTTCTTACAGAATATTTTATTTCTAAAATTAGGAAAACCTATATATCTTCTCTTTTCTGTTGTTTGTTAAGAAAGGGATCTCACTATGTTTCTGGATGCGAACTCTTGGGCTCAAGTGATTCTCCTGCTTAAGCCTGCCAAGCATCTGGGACTATAGGCACGTGCTACCCCACTTGACTTAGAAAAACATATCTTAAAATTTAGAAAGACATATGGTTAGAAATGGTGAAATAAAGACACATATACCACCAAGTGAAAACACCACAATGAAAGAGAGAGTTCTAGCTTCACTAAAGTTAGAAAATATCCACAATCCATATGTTAAATTTATACCATTTATGGAAGACACAAGGATAAAACATGGTAACATGTATCTTTATGTTTGTGTATGACAGAAAACCTTTAACATTATGTAGCAAGGACTTGAAGAGCCCCAAGTACAATTCCCTTATTTAGGAGAGCAAGGTCAAGGGTTTGAAGAAACTATTGACCCAGGACTGAATTCCCTCTGAGGTTTAGGGAAGAGAGACAAATGAGGAAATCTTCAGGCATCTAACTGCTCAAGAGGCCAGATTCTCGGGTGGCTGGGTAGGTTTTCTGCTTTGCAGCTCCCTCTTATGATCAGCTGAGGGAAAATAAACCCATAAAATACTGAAGGGAGAGAAAGAGTGAGATGGAGGAAAAAGAGAGAGAGAGAGACTTGTGACATACAGGACTGAACAATTTGGTAGAGATTCCTGCCTCCTCAGGAGACTGCTAGCCTCACTCTGAGAGTACAGAGCACACACCCTGGGGCAGAGTTGGTGAGGTGCTTAGAAACAACATGCCCAGATGAACCTGCCCTTCTGCTAGTTCACTTCCTCATTCCCTTATCATATCTGCTCCAACAGCTTGCCCCAAAATAAGCCTCCACAAACATAATTTACAATTGATTAGGGCTCAGTATAGACAACAAGTAAAAAGAAGGAAAATAATATAACAAACAGAAGGCATAAAAAGACGGCTCTTCAAGGTCATACCAGGAAGGAGGAGAACGTTTAAAAAATTTTTATGACATTCTATAAATAAGAAAAAGTATGACCTCATTGAAATCAGAATAAAAATGAAAGATAAACAAGTCAAAAAAAGAAATATAAGGTGTAGTAAGGAAATGAACACCAAGCTGGCAGATCTCGGTAAAGAAATGGAAGGTATAATAAAACAATCATGAAATGAAAACAATTTATAATCAGTAAAAAGAATTGAATCTGCTGAAAACAGCCAGGGACATTTGAGACAGGCTTTGGACAACTAAAATGAGAAAAAAATGAAATTGGAAAAAGAATTCATAATTATAAGAATAATAATATATGCAGAACATGAGATACAGTATACATACAATAGGCGTTTTTGAAGTAGAAGAAAACAGAACACTAAAAGGAAAAAAGTGTCCAAAGATACAAATTTTAGAAACATTTTCTGAACTAAAAATCAATCTAAATATATGTTTTCTTTCATCAAATGAAATAACCGACAGGGAAAGGGATAAAGTGATGCCCCTGATTATACAGGGTTTTAAAGACGTAGCCAAGGAAGCAGGAGTGTCTGTAATGAGTGGCCAAACTGTTAAACTCCTGGATTGTTTTGGGAGGTGTCACTACAACTACAGCCCAATGAATTTATCACGCCAGGCAATTCAGTGCCAAGGGATGTGCTGGAGTTCGCAAAACCCCCGGGGGGCACAAGTGGCAGGGGCTGTGCACCACTGCCACTTGCGTCAAATAGCAGTGGCTGGATATTCCTGAAAAATGAAATAAAATTAAACTAGTGGTCACTCACGAAGCTGTAGGGTTGGCATAGCACAAAGCAATAATGAACATGGTACAGTTCAACAGGAAAGCTTCATCATGCACACAGTCAGTGCCCATGCAGCCATGGACATCCTGGGCATTAGGATTTGGGGCCGTGTACAGAACCTGACCAAGCAGCAGAGGAACAGGGTGTCCTTTGTAATTCACAATGGTCCCTGTGCTGGCCAAGATGGCTATGATGAGCAAGGCTTGTGGAAACATGTTCAGCCTCATGCACAGAACATGCCCAAAGACACCAGGAGGCATTCTGGTCTGTTTACCACATGAGCAAGCAGCTTGGTTCTGTGCAGAGATAAAGTCCCCCAAATGTGGTGGAGGCCACCAAGCATGGATTATTGGGATTGTAGAAAAAGGGCAATCAGGCAGCTGGAATCATAGACCAACCCTGGGCCATTGAGGCTGCCCAAGTAGCCACTCAAAATGTGGATCTTATACCTGGTGCCACTTCTTAATCTAGACAGAAATAGCTATTTGTTTTTGTTTTTAAGTAGACCTATTTCCTTTATCATCACTTCAGTTAAAGACTATAAACAGCAAAAATCTCATTGTGTATACATATCTAGTGATCACAGGTCAATTTGTAAGTGGATACAATTAATAAAATAAAATCCATTGTCTTTTTTTTCCTGTTACATTAACTGAAATTGCACCTAATATTGAATCAGCTTCTGAGTTGAGAATTATATTGTTTTCTGATACTATTGATTCATTTTGAGTCTTTAGACACTTATCTCTTGCACATAGGTGCTCTCTTTTTAAAAGTGCTTTTATATAGGACAGACATTACCAATAGCAATGTCAAATAGCAGTTGACGTCTTTTCATTTTGTGTATATTTGTCAGGTAAGCCTGATGGTTTTTTAAGTGTCTTGTGGTTTTCTGGAAAGACAGCATTGGTGAGTGGCACACAATGGTATCCCAGTCATAAGAGGGTTGCATGATTCCTTTTAGTCTTTGAATTGAAAAGCCTTGTCTTGTCATTCAAGAGCATCTTAGACCCAGGACATTCTCCAGTACTGCATTCAGTTCAACAGGGCAAGTACTTCACTGCATGCAAAACACTTTGCAAAAGTGAAATTGTATTTCTTTTTTTGTAGCATTCCTGACATTTACAGTAATACCATTAATAGGTTTTTTAAATCAATAGCAAAAAAAAAAAAAGAATACTTTTTGCAATGTAAGATAATTAGACATTTCATAATGCAACAAGAAATTCCCTTCTAAAAGGAGGTTTGTGTACAATACTCATTTACAATTCAATATATAATTAACCATGCAAATAACTTTAAACATAATTAATAATAAAGACTGTTTCGTGGATGGTAGTTTTTAATACATTTTATATTTTCTATGCTGATTTCAGGCTTTTCATTTTCTTAAAAGCAGCAGATATATTTAGTCTAATTCTTACAATTGTTTTGTTCTTTGCACCAGTACTTTTTTGTGCACATTTTTTGTGAACCGCATTAAAAATCTGCATTGCCAAAATTGCAGCTTAAATGTAAGCTTATTATTCAAATAAATATATAATTCTTAAAATTGCTCCTATGTAATCAGATGCCCTTTTAGTATTATTTTAGAAACATTAGGAGGGTTTTGCCTAAACTACTATTTGTTGGGAGAAACTAGATCTTAGTTTTATAAAACTCTTAAATCTTTCATGGGACCTATATTGTCTTGAATTAAATTTTGTAGCTCTAGAATAAATAAGCAACCTAAAAAGGTGTTATCTATGTTACTTAAAAACAGGCTTTCTTATATTTTAACCTACTGAAGAATGAGGAGGAATCCCTGTCATTAAGCGTAAGGCAATGTATTCTGAGATGTCTGTCTTCATAAGAGAAAAAGCAGCATGTGCTGCAAGTTGCACACACTTCCTGCTCACAGGCACCAAAGCCGCATGTGTAAACTGACCAACTTCTTGCCAAAGGAAAGCACCCCTGGGAAAATGAAGCTCCCTTGAAGAGTCTTTCACTTGGACACACCCTGCTCCAGGAACGAGTGGGCAGCCTTTATACATGTGTGACCAGATCCCCAGCCATAAGATGGTGTGCAGTACAGAACAGCCTGCTACGTAACTGAAACTAATTGGACATTTTATAGGAATTGATAGAGATGTTGGTCTTCAAAAGCTTCAGATCAGTGAAACGCAAAATAAAGTGTGCTGGAAAACTCTGAAAAAGAAAAAAGTTTTCTACCATATTTTAGAACATTATTCTTTCATTTTTAAGAATACATATGTATATGTGTACAAAAATATCTAGGAAAAATGCCACAAAAAAATTAACAGGGAGATATATACATTTAAAGATGTTACCAAACTTCAAGGATGAAAGAAAGATTCCTAAGGAAGGGACAGCTGGGAAAAGAAAAATGTTCTGTTCAAAAATCTATTTTTCTAGAAGAAATGGATTAACATATATGTGTGTATGTACTGTATACATAAAGATATATAAAATGGTCTTTAGTGATAATACACAAGGCTGATAGCATTAGTTATTTCTTTTTAAATGTGCAAAGCTGATAACATTGGTTACTTTTTCAAAAAATGTACTGGAATTGTGAGTATAGTCAAAGATATTGATCTTCTTTAAAATTTTAATTTTTAAAAATAGAACATGAAATAATATTAATAATAACCACCCCAAGAATAACAATGATGAAGCAACCTCTACCAAGTTATCAGGACAAGACAGTGTGATCCAAGTTGTTCTTTAAGTAGAAAGTAGAATATACCATATTCAAATACACAGAGCCTAAACCACCTCATGAAATAATTTTGATAAGCAAGAAATGACTGCAGAAGCCATGACTTTTTTAAAAATTGATACTAAGCAGCCAATCTGTTATAATATTGTTAGACAACTGTGAAAATGGTTATAGGACAGAATTACATGCTGTAAACCATGCAAAAATAGTGGGGAGAAACCAGCTATTTTTTTCTGAACTGGACTCAAGAAGGAATAGGATGGGTGAATTCTTATATATGTAATATTAAAAATGTGAATGAAGTCTGAGAATTTAAATTATGACAAAAATAATGGATTTTTGATGGCTTTCTCAGATCAGAGTCTCCCAGAAAGGTTGGAGGAGCTTTCAGAAAGATCCCAACATTAAACAAACTACAGAATAAGGTAATAGAAAGCTATTGTCAGCTCACAGATGCTATGACAGATTATATTATTCTTAAAAAGCATTTATTATTCACTATCCACTACCCACATATACTACCCCATTTCATTAATGTAGGATTTGACCATGTGACTTTTTTTACTCAATGTAATATTAGTAGACTTGACATAATCGGGGCTTCCAATGTGATTACAAAGTTGAGTACATTCTCTCTTGGCTTCACCATTATTATTAGCAGAATAATAGGAAGCTGCCTATCCCTCATCTTTAGTCCCAAAAGTAAAAATAAAAATGGCTGTTAAGAGACAGAAAAGACAAGTTACAGACTGGGAGAAAATATTTGCAAAATACATGCTCAATAAAGGGCATCTAAACGTATTAAACTGTATCTAAACTGTATTAAAAACTCAACATTTAATTAAAAAGAAAAACAATTTTAAAGTGAGCAAAAAGTCTGAAGAGGTATCTCAACAAAGAAGATCCACAGTGACAAATCAGCTAATAAAACAATTGTCACTCATAGACGGGTGTTGAACAATGAGAACACATGGACACAGGGAGGGGAGCACTACACACTGGGGTCTGTTGGGGGGAAATGGGGGAGGGACGGGGGGTGGGGAGGTGAGGAGAGATAGCATGGGGAGAAATGCCAGATATAGGTGAAGGGGAGGAAGGCAGCAAATCACACTGCCATGTGTGTACCTATGCAACAATCTTGCATGTTCTTCACATGTACCCCAAAACCTAAAATGCAATAAAAAAAAATAAAAAATAAAAAAAAGATTCTCAATATATTTCATCAATAGGGAACTGAAAATTAAAACAACAATGAGATATCCCTCCACACCCATTAGCATAGCTCAAAAAAAAATTGGCAATACCGAATGTTTGCAAGGATGCAGAGCAATGGGAACTCTAATGTTCACTGCTGGTGAGAATGTAAAAGGCTACAGCCACTTTGGAAGACAGTTTGGTAGTTTCTTACATAGATAACATAGTCTTATCATACAATCCAACAATTGCTTCTAGTTGTTTATTCTAATGAGTTGAAAATGTATATCTACACAAAAATATGCACACAAAGGTTTATAGTGCTTTTATTCATAATCACCTAAAATGGGAAACAGCTAATATGCCCTTCAATACGTGAGTGGATAAACAAACTATGGTACATCATACAATGGAATGCTATTCATTGGTAAAAAGAAACATACTATCAAGCTACAAAAGACATAGAGGAATCTTAAATGCATAATGCTAAGTGAAAGAAGCCAGTACAGAAAGGCTACATACTTTAGAATTCCAGTTATATGACATTCTGGAAAGGACAAAACTATACATACTGTAAAACATTCATTGGTTGCTAGGGGTTTAGAGAAAGAGGAGGAGAGAAGCACAGGGAATTTTTAGGATGGTAAAACTATTTTGTATAATAGTGTAATAATGGTACATGACATTATACATTTATCAAAGCTCACAGAATTTTACAACAAAAAGAATGAGTCTTCATGTATAAAAATTTTGTTAAATTATTTAGGAGGTTAGAGGATCCTAGGAAAGAATTCAGAATGAGATAAGAGAATTTAACTGTGTTACAAATGTATGAAACAACCTCACTGAAGAGGGTTAGGGAGAAAAGATGTTGAACTAAGTAGCTTTGTAAATGAGTGGAATTTGTAAAATTAAAGGCAAAAGTAACTGCGCCTAAGCACTGTACTCTGGCTAATAAAATTGTTTCCTATGAGGTATGGATTAACAATTCTGACACTGCTATTTGTGTATACTAATAATGAACAATTATGTAAATATATGGCTGATGCTGGTTTTCACCGTTAAGTGGAAGATTACAAACAAGCAAGGAAAACTAGCTAGAGAGACCCATGTGGTAATGAATTAGAGACATACCAATTAATGATCCATTAATTATACCAAATTAAGTGGAGCAATTTATGTCTAACTTTTAATATATATGCACTTCATTATATATAGAAATATTTATAAATGATTAGATAAATATGGATTAGTATACATATGTTTTGCTCTGTGAGCAGAGGAAGCCCATAAGAAGTGACACTGTAGGAGCACTAAGCACACATTGCAGTCAGATCTTGGTTTCTAATACTATTTTTCAATAAGGAAGCCAGGCTGCTTAAAGAAATGATTGATTTTAGGATGGAGGCAGAAAATATGCAAAACGAGCCTGGAGCATCTTGCAGCCCATTGAGAAAATGCTCCAAGAAAATGCACACACACACACACACACACACACACACACACACACACACACACAAAGGTATGTCAAAGGGACACAAGAGACAAAAAGAAATAGTCAAAATTGAAACAATATAAACAATGAAATAAGTCCTTTTGTCACCCAAAATATTTAAAAAGTACAACAGTCTATACTCCTATAAAAAAATGATTGAATAAATTAACAAGTGGGAGAGAGGAGACCAATCTGCCATCCAAAAGAATTCCAAATAAGTTATGCAGATACTCTATCCTAAAGGAGGACGTGCATAACTTCCCACTCAAGTGCAGGCTACAAATACTGTACCATGTGGAGTATAGGGAAAGACTACAGTATGGAAAGCTGGAGGGAGAAAATTTATAGTAAAGAACCCTGACAAGCACTTGCGTCAGCAGATGATTAAGGTAAACAATTACACAATCAACTATCATAAATCATGTTGATAGGATCATGTTGATTTGATGAAAGTTGCACTGTATTTCTGTGATCCTATGTACCAAAACCCATAACGTCAATCGAATAATGAGAAACATCAGAAAGATTCCCATACAAGGGCATCCTCCAAAATATTAATACCTGACCAGTACTCCTCGAAACTATCAAGGTCATTGAAAACAAGGGAAGTCTAAGAAACTGTCACAGTAGGAGACTAAAAAGACATGACAACTAAATGTACTATGATATCTCAGACGGCATCCTGGAACAGAAAATAGATAATATATAAAACCTAAAGAAATTTAGAAAAATGATGGGTATTAGTTAATAGCAACATATCAGTATTGATTCATTATCTGTACCAAATGTACTGTACTAATATAATATTAGGGAAAATTGTGCAGGAGGAGAGTGGTATATGTTAAATCTTGGAATTATTTATGTAAATCTAAAACAATGAAGTCTATCTATTTTTTAAAAAATATAAAAACATGGACTAGGCCTGAGTCCAAATCTAAATAAGAAACCTAGCCTAGCCAGATCCATAAGCAGGAGATGAAGTTGTCCATCCAGCCTAAATCAGCTGACTCACAGAACTAGAAAGCGAATTCTGGAAATCCCTGAAATTTTTGACATAAAGAACATGCAATTTCAACTTTGCTAAGTATCACAAAATTGGTCTCCAAAATGGTTCCATTATTTAAACAGTCACCAAATGCACGATTTTTTATTCACTTCCACTTTTGCTTCTAATTGTCGGTGCAAACATTTTAATTGTGGCTAATCTAACAGGGGAGATATTTTATTTCTTTGAATCTTTTTATCCCAGATTCCTAGTAAAGGTGGGGATCTTTTATCAATAAATACTCCAGTAAGCCTCTCAGCAGATAGAACTATTTTAAAACATGACTTCAATAGAAATATTATGAAATTAACAATAAAGTTAGTTTGAATCAGGATCCAATCATGGTCCAGATATTGCATTTAGATTATGTGTATTACAAGTCTCTCATAAAATATAACAGTTCTTCTTCTTTGTGTGCTGTTTTTTCTTTTTTCAAAACAACTAAGTCCTTTGTCTTATGGAATATCTTGGTTTGACTGATTAAAGCATTGTGATGTCATTTAACATGACCCTCTATCCTCATATTTTTTGTAAACTGGGAGTTAGATCTAGAGGCCTGATTAGATATATTATTTTTTAAACACTATTTAGTGTCTCTGTATGCTTTCTATTGCCTTACATCAAAAGAAAAATAATGTTCTGTTTGTTCCTCTTTTAGTAATGGAAAGATTAATTAGTGAATTCAGGTCATGTCAGCCTAATCCATCTATTATAAAATTTAACATCTAGTGTTTCTCATCTAACAGTTTCAGCAACTATTAATGACCATTATCTAGACACAGTAAGTTTTGCAAATGTGGTTTCCTCTATCATTTCTTCTCATTTATTAGCTGTGATTCTTTTAAAAAGGAAACTTCCCTCCACCAATTATTTTGCTATTCTGAAATGTAATCCATAAGAGAAAAATGATTAATCTCTCACATTTGAAATACAAACTATCAGAACTTGGGAGATATTGCAACTACTTTTTCAGCCAGCGGACAAGGGGCGCTAACTCAGAAAGTCTAGCACGAGGCTTTCTTCAGCCTTCAGTGCCTTTCCCAATGCAGGTATTTGAGCACTGAATGCTTCCATCCAAACCTTCTTGTATTCACCCTCTGAGTCATCTTCTTGAGGCCCTTTGCCAGGGCTCTGTCTGCAGAGCACCTAGACACCATCCCTGACAAACAGGCTGGGTAGGAACCATTGTAGCAGGAAGAGTGACACTGCTGTCTCCTTTGATATTATTGATTGGCTTTAATTGTCTTCAAGGAAGCTTTATACCATAAGAGACTAGAAGCAACATGTGGCTACACTTAGCCCATTTTCATTTGGCATGATTTTCTCTCTACATTTTCTTGGTATATATGTTAGAAGTGATATAATAGACACACAATTATATTTAAACATCAAGCCAAAGCTTATATTAGTAACTTCTTTCCTCTTAAAATATTTATTGCGCAATATCAAGATCAACTCTAATGAAGAAATATTTTAGCCTAAAAAGCACAATTCTTTTCACTGCCATTAACAGGAAATACATCTTATTTGTCAGCCCCTTGCTATATATGACTACTATGCCAAGTACCTTAAAAAATATGTTAATTTTGACTTCACAAAAGCTCTGTAAGATTGCTTTATAAATGAATAAAATGCTCACAATTGTTCAGATCATTAAGTGATAAAGCTGATATTTTAACCTAGATCAGAATTTTTCCTAATTCTGTGTCAAAAAAAAATTTGCAATGCAATAAAGAAAATACCTGAGGCTAGGTAATTTATAAAGAAAATAGGTTTGTTGGCTCATGGTTCTACACACCGTACAAGAAACAACACCAGCATTTGCTTCTGCTGAGGACCTCAATCCACTTCCACTCATAGCAGAAGGCAAAGAGAAGCAGGCATCAAGCGGTGAGAGAAAAAGAAGAGGAAAAGGGAAGGGAGATGCCAGGATATTTTTAACCATCAGTTCTCTTGGGCTGGGGGGAGGAAACTCTTGAGGGAATTAAGAGAGTCAGAACTTGTTACTGGGAATACAATACCAAGCTACTCATGAGGGATCTACCCTCGTGACCCAGGCATCTTCCGTGAGATCCTCCTCCAACACTGGTAATCAAATTTCAACATGAGATTTAGAGAAGACAAATATCCAAACTCTGTACCAGTCTGCATACTTTCCTTTGTACCATACCACCAAAAACAATCATTAAACCTCTTTCACACCCAAAGCACTGTCCACAGTTCTAAAGAAACAGTGTAACAGAGTGGTCTCGGCCCTCTACAGCCCAGCTACTTGCTACTCAGACTGTAGTCCCAGATCCAGCAGCAGGGACTTCACCTGGAGCTTGTTACCTGAAGAATCTAAGGCTTTGCGCTAAATCCACTAAATCAGAATCTGCATTTTAGCATATGTGCATAAGAAACATGTTTGAGATGTATGACAAAGAATTCTTCATCTAGTTGTGGAAATAATACAAACATTTAAAAAGAAAACTAACCACACAGAGTGGCCAAAGATGAGAACACAATGAGTTCTACAAAAAGTCAGCATCAGGGAACAGATTGGAGCTAGACGTACAGCACAGGTCCAGGAAATATTGCTTGGAGGAGGTGGAGCTCATACTGAGTCATGCAAAATGCTTTGACTGATAAAGTGGGAAGATTGTTTGGAGAAGAAAGGCTGTAACAATAAAGCATGGAGGTGAAGACATGTTTGACATATACAGAATGTTTGAGAAGCAGTGTTGACTCTGCCCAGAATGGCACCTCATTAGACTCTCTAGAAAAGCACAAAGGCTATGGTTTCATCTCTGTTCTCCTGGATTGTGCCCAGAATCTAGCACTTTGTTGGTATTCAATAAATATTTGTAGATAAAAAGCACTTCTCAAAAGTTATACTTCCTCATGAAATTATTATATATATATAAACATAACCTCCCTAATTGTTGTTGATAGTTCCTAAGTATGTAGGGGATGTTATCTTGAGGAGGCAGCTTCAGCCACTGCCTGCCAAAACCTTGGTTAGTGTGTCTAAAACACAGTGATGCACTTCAAAATAACGTATGTGCAGAATTTTTAAGTGATGCACAGAGATCAGGAACATGCATAAGCATCTTCTTTCCTGGATAGACATACTATGGCCAGTATTTAGAAATATTTCCTTAGAAGAGTCATAAAATGACTTAATGAAAGACATACAAACATTTTAGAGCTTTAAATTATTGATTTTCTTAAACTGTATTCTCTTTGCAATACCCTTGTCTGGAAGATCTGCTTAGAAAGAAGAACGTACAGAGAAGTGAGTTAACTGGTGAATAGCAAATGATTGCTACAGTGTCGAGCTGTTGCCATTTTCCAGAAAATGTAATAGTCGCATTACATATTTTGCCTCTAATCCTCACCACAACCTTTAAGAGATATATATTTTTACTGCCATTTTGCGGATAAGGAAACTTTTCTTTATGGCTGACAGTGGCTTTATAGCTGTCCCCAAAGTTATGTAGCTATGAAATGCTGGAACTAGAATTTGAAACCAGGGCACTAAGTCTGCAAGCTCTGTATGCTTCCATTATATCAAACTTCCAGTTCTGCATAACGATTACCCCAAAATCCAGTGCTTAACACAGCCACTATTTTATTATATGACGCAATTTTGCAAGTCATGAATTTGGGCAGTCATGGCTAGGCAATTCTCCTTCTCCGCGTGATATTAGCTAGGCAGTTTACCTAGAGCTGGGGTATCCACTGCCAAGATACCTGACTCAGGATCACAAGTTAGTGCTGGCTGTTGGCTGCAAGCTCAGCTGAGGCTGTGAGTTGAGGGCCTTAGTTCTTTTTACCTAAGCCTCTTCACTGGAATAATTGAGTTTTCTTACAGCATGGCAACTGGATTCCACAAGTAAATATTCCAAGAGACAGGAAGAGGAAGCTCATTGTCTCTTAAGGCCCGAGCCATAAAACTGGCACAGAATCACGTCTGTATATTCAGTTGGTCAGAACACCCACAGAGCCCACCCAAATTTAAAGGGAAAAGGTATTGACATAGGCCCAGCCAACACACACACACACACACACACACACACACACACACCCCAATTACCAGTTATCTTTAATTTAGCACGTTTCCAAAAATACAATTGTATTAGTCCATTCTCACACTGCTATGAAGAAACACCCGAGACCAGGTAAAGAAAAGAGGTGTAATTGACTCACAACGCTGAATGGCTGAGGAGGCCTCAGGAAACATAATCTTGGTAAAAGGCACCACTTCGCAGGGCAGCAGGAGAAAAAATGAACGCTGAGTGAAGATGGAAGCCCCTTGTAAAACTAACAGCTCTTATGAGAACTCACTCACTATCACAGCATCGGGGGAAACTGCCCCCATGATTCAATTATCCCCACCTGGTCCTGCCCTTGACACGTGGGGATTATTATTTGGGTGAGGACACAGAGCCAAACCATACCAACAGTGCTGAAAATACATACAGCCAAGTTATATATTATATATTAAATTATTGTATAATAGTTCACAGAGCCTAACACCTCAGAAGAATGTTGTTTTCCATTGTAAGATTTCCCATATTTTCTATTTTTTGCAACTACATGCATGAGTTATTTTGAAAAAACTTAAAACATTCTCTTAAGCTTTTACTACACAGTTTCTTTTGTTTCAGAAACTAGAAGTGATAAAGACAGAATGCTAATCATGGAAGGCGTGCTGTGACCTTTTAGTTTTCCCTTCTTTGCTATATGAACTTGCTTGTTAAGTTGCCACCAGGAAGCTGCAATTTGAGGATTGGCAACACTAAATTCAAGATACGGTTTCCAGACTGATAGGTGTCAGGTAAATATTGCTGCTTCTTCAACAAAGCGCTGCAAAGCAGTGTGCTTCAGTAGATAACTGCTGAAGAGAGCCTCAGTTTTCCCAATTGCAGAGTAAAACTGGCCTGTCTTCATCAATGTCTTTAATCTAGTTAGAATGTAAATGAGGTTTTCGTTTTGCAAATCCATGTAGGCTTTAATCCAAGCCATCACAGGTGTATCTTGCTCACTGGCAATCTAAGCACAGCTGAAGCATTTCCACCCCATTAACAGTTTCCCTTCCTCTCACATCAGTGTTGTAACCTCACATTTACATTTGGCTGAGCATACTGGTTTCAGGAGTTATCCAAAGCACCACACAATCCATTTTCCCACTTTAAGCAAATATGGAAAGCCAACATAACTCTGATATATCTACTTAACGCCTGCTTTCTTGAATTTCCTAATCTAAATAGGAATTTGTTCCTACAAGGATCTCCTCTGGAAACTCTCCAGGAAAATTCAGGCTCTTCTTTCTACTCATGATTAAGCCTCAAAGTCCTGTCAGTGCAGCCAGGTCAGAAGAACAGTCATACTGAATCGGTGAAAAGATGTAAAGAGGGCCTTCATTAACAGGCAATAGAAATTTACTTTGTGAACCTATCTCCATATGAATGGCCAACACATACAAGATGAGTATATGAAGGGGCGTACCTGGTCTAGCAAGTTGCACTCTAGCTCCCAACCCGTGATTTAAGGGTTATCTGTTGTTCCCCCACATTCTCACAGATGAACGAGTATTGTGAATAACATGCTCATTTGAAAATACATTCATAGAGGGACTCGAAGGCCCTGCTAGACCACATAATAGATGTGGTGGTGCAAGCTACATGTTCCCTGTTGCCAGGTGGTTGCCAGAAACTACAAATGTGGGTTTGAATTAGGACTGCTAGCGATGGTATTAAGAACACCTTGCCGACTTGACAAGCCAGAGATTAGATTCAGTTCCCCAAGCTGCGAGAGATCCTATGTGTTCTAGATGCTAACCACTTCTCACCTCACCTACAGCCACTTTTTCCTGGAACACCAAATAGAAAAAAAATCATTCTTTAATTTCTCTGTCATTTCAGTCGTATGCCAAAACTTGGGCAAGAAGTTTATCATCTCCCCATCATAAAGTTATGAAAGTTTATGCTGTATAAAATCTTCCCAGCAGCAACATGTAATATAGGGTGTCCTAAGGATGCCCTTTTGAATCACTTCATATTGTCTGAGAGATGTCTTCTGTGGGAGGAATAACTGCTTTATGATGTAACACAGGGAAGAATAAAGAATTAATTCAGCCTTTGGGCTTTGCTTTATTTAGCTCCAAAATTAACACTGGAATTCTCATCAGTTAACAGGAATTCATGTCACATTTTACCTGACTATACAACCACACAGAGAGGTTCTTTACTAAGATTGACTGCTCATAATGTAACAATATATTACTTTATATAATATACAATAATAATATCGTCCTTTTTATAATTGAATTATTAATAATTAATAGAAAATAAAAGATAACTATATTTTGTAATTGCATGTATCTGATTAAAAAGTAGGATGGCCCAAAGTCACATACCCTCTGACCTAATAACTTTTCTTTTCAATATATATCTTTTTCTAAGCCCAAGTTTTCTAAAAAGCAAAGCCTGAGGCAATATTTACATAGAAAGTTACATGAGGACTATAATCCCAAGGAAGCTAGAATAGGCAAAAAAGAAAATGAAGCAAAGAAAGATAAAAATGAAATAGAAAATGGTATATAATTAATTTGGTTGTGGCCTTATTAGAAACCATATCTGGTTGCTCAACCACACAGTCTTTCTCCTGAAGGGGCATTGGAATCACTGAGTCTGTCTAGCAATAACTTGTCAGGTAGAGGGAGAATAAATTATCAGCCAGCTCCCTCATATCGCCTGCTTGGCATCGATCAAGCTCCCCTCTGGGGCCAATAAGAATGTAGTCAGTGCCAGGCTATCTTCCTTCACACCCAGCAGAAAACTATGGCCAACTACATTTGACAAAGTACATAAACTAGGTCCAGCACAATTGTCAGAAAATATTTGCACATATGCTTAGAGATATTTATTGTAGCATTATTTTCATAAAGAATATTTAAAAGAGGCTGAATGATCATTAATAGAGAAAAGGTTAAATATATTATCATGATTGAATTAAAGATAACGTAGAACTAGATCTACTTAACCAAGAATATACCCAGGGCTTATTATGTTTTTTTAAAAGTCACAGAATTATACATATATCACAATCCACTTAAACACAAAAAACTTCATATGAGACATATATATGTCATATATACATATATTTGTTTCATATAAAAAATGGTTAGTAAGTCATCGAAATAGTGGCTACAACTAAAAAGAAGAGGGTGGGCGTAGAATTCTCCGATGGAGGGTTTCACATTTTTATTCTTATCATTCGTAATTTAAAATTTTTTAAGTTAAATAATTTTGAGGAAGAAAGAAGGAAGAGAGGGAGGAGAGGGGGATAGAGATAGAAAAGAGCACAGAATTGGGATCCAGACTTAGCTGCTAACGTAATCCATTCAGTGTGCAATCACAGAATACACACGGAAGACAGTGTGGCTCATACACAAAAATGCATTCCTTGCAGCTCTGGAGACTGGGAAGTCCAAGATTAAGGTGCAACCAGATTCAGTGTCTGGTGAGGGCCCAATTCCTGCTCCACAAGTGTCTGTCTTTTTGTCGTGTCCTCACATCTCAGAAGGAACAAGAGAGGTTTCTGGGGTCTTTTTTGCAGGGACACTGATTCCATTCATGAGTCCTCTACCCTCATGACCTATTCACCTCCCACAAAGCCCCTTGTCTTAACAGCATCACTTTGGAGGTAAAGATTTCAGCAATGAATTGACTGGGGAGAGGCATGAACATTCAGTTCCATAGCAGCTACACCTGAATTCTGGCAGGATGGCCAACTGTCCTAATCAAGTAATGTATTTCCTCTTGAGACCTAATTTCTGAATTTCAATCCTAACAGTACTGCAGTGATTTACAAGAGCTTTTGCTTTAGAAAGTTCAAATACTATGCTTTAATAGGTAATTATATGCATGTTAGAGGCAAATCCACGAATAAGATAAAACAGTTTGAATGACATTTGTTGAAAATTACAGACCCAAAGAATGAGCCCAACAAACCATCATGGAAAGAAAGTCCTGCAAGAGAATGTAAGTGAAAAAGAGGGAATGCCAGACAAATCAACCCATCTCAGTCAAATGTGGTCTCAGATCATGAGGAAAAAAAGGACAATGTAAGCAAAAGAGCAGAATGAGTGAATGGTTGCTGAGGGGGTTGAAAACCTTGTTGAAGCAAACTCAGTAAAGTATGCCTTACAAGCGTGGCCTAAGTAACAGCAATGAAAAACTTAACAGCTATCCCCAGTCTAATAGGCAGTGCAGGGAAATAAGAGCTCCCTTGAAGAGTGAGAGACTGGCCTCATTTTTCGCAGTGCGTTTTAACTAGACAAATAAAGGAAATAAATCTCTGCAATTAGTAAACTAGAGATCTTATTCCGAAGGAGCTCCAACTAAATGTGATCATTTAAGTCAATAGAGTTAGCGGCACCAACATATTCCAAGTGTTGTCTCATGTGTCTTCTAAGTCATTAATTTTTACAAAGGTCACTGAATTTTAAAGCAGAGATAGAACTTAAAGAGTATCTTACCAACTTCTCATTTTTAAAGTGCAAACACAACACAGTGTGTCACCTCCTCTATAAAATATGATCAACCTCTGAATTTCCTGCCATATTTACACTATTGTGAATTATTTCTTTTAGGAAAATAAGGGAACATTTTTTTAGCTAAAGATAGGTAACCATATTCTTCCACTTCACAAATAAGTTAAAGGGGCCTAAAAACATTAAATGATTTGTCCAAGCTCTCATAGCAAAAGTTTTATAGAAAGAGATTTGAAAAATTAATTTTTTCCAAAAATAAATAGCTTTTTGCCTTGTTTTAAAAATATGATGTGCTCTTTTTAAAAACTAAAGTGTAGAAAATAATTACAGACAAATCACCTTAAATCTTAATGCCTGGAAATAGCCAAGTTGAAATTTTGCTGAAAATATATCCTAAATAATTCTGTTGTCTGTCACTCTGTAACACTCATATTTCCCCCAGTGGAAGACGTAGGTGTTAAGCAAAAGTGAATTTTAATTTGCTCTTTTCCAAACATACTACTGGTACCGAGTTTGAATATTGCTGAGACATATGAAAAAAAAATGCTACAAATACAGAGACCTTCTGGAGAAGTTCCAAAGCCCAGCCCTTTTCATTAATACTAAAAGACACAACAATGTGTTGGGTAGGTTCAGCTTGATTAAAAAGATCTCTCTGTAAAGAAATCCCCATAGAGATAGAGAAAGACAAGATGGGTGGGCATTTCCCCTCGCTATGCCTTACGATTAGTACACGTTGGAATCCATCAAACCTGTCTTGCTCCCTGGAAATGCGACTGGGGTGTGGGTGAGGGGCACAGAAGTGATACAATCTGTTTGAGGAGTGTACAGAGTTGGGTCACAATAATATTCCTCCCTCATTAATCAGAGGGCCATTTGTGCTTTCTTGAAAGAATCTGCTCTAGGGCCAGGAGTGACTACCAGAACAAGAGGTTCACACGTGGTCATGCCATTCGGACTTGATGGGAATTATGCTGTGCTTCAGCTGTAGACCTGGCCATGTCAAACATGCAGAGTGAAGCTGCAACCCTCAAGTCTTTGGCTGATGACCCTATTCAAAGGAACCAGCTTTAAGTGGCATTTGTGGTTATCTCCAGCATCAAGGGAACATGGAATATATCTGTCCCCAGCTATGAGCCAAAAGTAGTCTGAACTGGCCCTGTGGGCAGCACCTTGGCAACTTGCTGAGACCATCATGGACTATCATGAGAGGGAGCTCTAGGAAGAGGAAAGGTAAGAGGTAAAGTGGTGATTTGAGCCTTTTAATTTGAAAATTTAAAAGGTGATATGATTTTCATTTTGAATAGTGAGAGCATATAATGGGTCATACTGAGTTCATAAATGTATATGTGCATACTTTTTAATAAATGGTATCATGTTATATATGCCATTGGGTAGTCAGCCTTTCATTCAGTGATATATTGTGGCTGTCTTTCTATGTCAATTAAAGTAGACTGACATTCTAATTAACAGCTGCCTATTATTCTATGGTAAATATGAGTCATGCTTGTTTCCATCTTAGGAAACAGTATTAGGACACTGAACTTGAATCTTTTTACTTTCTTTGCCAATATAACAAACAAGCCTACAATGATCATTATTTTAACATTTATCCTTTGACACACAGCTCATCCCTTTCTTAAAATAATTTCCTAGAAGTTGAATTTCAATTTTTGGTGCTTTTTGCCAAACAGCCTTTGAGAAAATTGTACTAATTTGTACCCTACTAACAATGCATGAGTGTGTCCATTTTCCTGTATTTTATTTACATGCTGTGATAGCAAGATTTTTCTATGCAAATCAAATAAATGACAGAAAAAAACTTGTTTTGTAGAATACATGGAATGTCATATGTATTTTCATGTTTATTGGCCATTTTTATTGATCCTATTGTGAATTACCTGTTTATGTCCTTTGCATATTTTTTCTATATGGGAATATTAATCTTTTATCCAATGCTTTGTAGAAGTTTTGAAAAATACATTTTAGAGTTATTAATCCTGATCTACAGTACAAATATTTTTCTCACTTTTTCATTCTTTAAACTTTGTCTAATGACATGTGTTCTATATGAAAATTTATCATTTTAAGTAGTCAATCAATTATTTATTTTCTTTTATGGTTTCTAGCTGGGGTGTTATACCTTAAAAAACCTTCTCCAGCTCTCAAATCACCAAAACATCCATATTTTCAGAGTATTTGTATGGTATAACTTTAAAACTTGAACTACTGATTCATCTAGAATTATTTTAAGGCCTTGGGTTTTTTTCAGTGTCCAGCCACTTACTTACTCCAACATTAGTTATTTAATAATCCATCTTTTCTACACTGACTTAAAATGCTATATTCCCAAATATTCTTGGAACATTTTCTAGAATCTGTGCTTTGTTTCATTTATCTATCAATTTAATATAGTTTGGGTATGTGTTCTTGCCCAAATCTCATACTGAATTGTAATCCCCAATGCTGGAGGTGAGGCCTGGTGGGAGGTAACTGGATTATGGGGGCAGTTTTCTCATGAATTGTTTAGAGCTAGCCCCTGGTACTAGTCTCATGGTAGTGAGTCAGTTCTCATGAGATCTGGTCACTTATAAGCTTGTGGTACCTCCTTCCTGACTTTCTTGCTCTGGCTCTGGCTCTGGCTCTGCCATGTGATGTGCCTGCTCCTCCTTCACCTTCCGCCATGACTGTAAGTTTCCTAAGGCCTCCCCAGAAGCCAAGAAGATGCCAGCATCATGCTTCCTCTACAGCCTGCAGAAATATGAGTCAATTAAACCTCTTTTCTTTATAAATTATGCAGTCTCAGATATTTCTTTATAGCAATGTGAGAGCAGACTAACACAGTTTATTACTATTCCAGTATCACATGGTTTGATTATTAATAATTTAAATATATTTTAATGTCATGAATTCTTTGGAAGTATTCAAGAATTTTTAACAAGTCCTGTGAGAATCAAGGTGATGAAATAAACCCAGGAGGGTAGAAGACAGCTGACATGCAATGACGTGGAGAAGACCAAGTGAAATCACAGGGTTAGATGATCATGTCAACAAAGCCATCTAAAGATAAAAAAGTTCTTAATCAGTGAGTTTGGGAAGGAGTCTTAAAGACTATGTTTGCATGTCAATAAATGCAGTTAGTGCAAACACTTGTTTAATTCATTATGCAATATGATGAGACCTATCAGATAATTATCATCAGAACCCTTCCAGAACTTTAACACTATCTTTAGATTTTCCATAGGCTTAAAATAAAATCTTATTTCAAGACTACCATCTTTTTCCTCAAATGCTTCATCCATACAGACATTCCCTAAAACTTCTTATACAAGATCCATTATTTTCTTCATTCTTCACAAAGAGTTTGTGCTTCTGCCTCACATTACAGATTTCCCGGAACTTCTAAAAACCCAGACATTCAATTTTTAAAAGGACACTCCAACCCATATGCTCAGTATTGAATGGGAAGCATCAACTGTTGTAAAAGCTACCAGCTGCTCCAAGCATGGAAGAATGTATGAGGGACATTTCTAGAAACAAGCAGGGATTATTCAAGGCATGAGCAGAAAAGAGGAAAGAGGCCCTAGGAAAATAGCTTTGGCCTTGAAAAAAATGAAAGGAAAAACAGACAGACATCTCAGTGCCTAAGTACCTGGGTTATAAATACAAAAAAGCAAAACAATAATAAGTGAAGAGAGGGAGATCTGTATCTAGGATATATGGCTCTACCTTGGGGAGATTATGGGAGTGAATCCTTTCCACAATGTTTATCTTATCAGTCAGTCAGTTAATAGAGGATAATAAACCATGTATCTAGTGCATGATCATGAGGTCCAGTGTGAAGCTTTGAAATAAAACACATCAGGGGTGCCCTGTTCACGGGCTAATGGCTACCAGTGGAAATCTAGGGCACATCGAGAAGAATTCTTTGTTCATCATGTCACCAAAAATAAACAAGTGTTATTCATCTTAAATACCACAAAAAGTTATCACATCATCCTCTCTTATTTCATAATTAGCCACTCTAAATTGGATAAAAATGCTTCCCAGTTAAGTGCTCAGATCCACACATCAAAAAAGAGTATATTTTAATTATTTGAGATAAAAATAGGTTGCACTGTACTCAAGCAGCAGAAAAAAAATCACTTTATAATTCAATAAATAAATAAACAAACACTGAGAACCAATAGAGTGTCAGGTGCTATTCTAAGAGCTGGGCATAGAGTTGTGAATAAAACAGGTGAGGTCCTTGTGTTGCAGAACTTAACGTATAGTAGAAGGGTGACAACAAATCAATAAATAAAACATCAGATATTGAAAAGTTTTAGGAGGAAATGTGCCTGTCTGTGTCAGGGAAGGCTTCCCAGAGGAGATGGGGCTTGCGTTGAGGATGCAGAGAACTAAGGGAGCTTGGGGATCCAATGTCTAGAGCAGGTCATTCCATGTGCAGGGGCAAGGTGGATGGATAATGGCTCAAAAGAACGAGGTGGAGAGTGTTACAACATGAGGTGGCAGAAATATCAGGAAGGACCCTATAGGCTGATAAGAGGTTGGATTTAATTTTTGAAGTAATGGGAAGCCACTGGAAAGCCTGAGGCAGAAAATTACAGGATTAATTTCCATCTTTAATTGATCACTTAAGTATTATTGAGAAATGTGCAGAGAAATGGTTCTAGAAGAGCAATAGTTAGGATCATTTCTTACAGTGACTTAGAAAAAAATAGTGGCGTTTTGAACTAGATTGATAAATGGACTTGGGAATCTAATTCAATAGGCATGCCAATGAATTCGATTTCTACATTACTAAGACCTGGATTCTGGCAGTGATTCTAGGCAAGTGATTTGAGGTGGTTCCTCAATCTAGAGCCATATATTGATCATTTTTCATCTACAGATTAAAAATTACACAATAATATTAATTTATATTATTTTTAAAAACTTAATAAATCCTATGGTGAGAATAGTTTTGCTCCACCTTTCCGTGTCTAAAAAATCTTTTTATTTCTTCAAATATATATTTTTTCTAAGAGCTCAAGCCATCTTTTCAGATAATTAATTTAAAAGATAGTTCTCATTCCATGCATATTTGCCAGTATACATAAATCATCACATTTTTAAAAAATAGATAAAATAGCAAATGCCTTTTTAAAGCGATAAGTATTTTGCTACATATATAGATGTATTTCAATGAACAAATTATCTGCTATTATCACTGATACAACAAATATAAAAGACATGTAAAATTCATGTCTCTACAGGGATGTCTCTTGAGAATACCATGTGCATAGGGCAAATAATTTGAGCAGTGAATAAGAGCTTTTAAAACATAATGGATATTTTTTAATTTTTAGTTTCCTTATAAAACACCTCTTCTTACACACACAAATACACACAGCATTGTATATTCCATAAACAATCACTACAAGCTAATAGGCCCTGCCAAACATAATGTGACATTACAGAGCACGCAAGCCATTTGCAGATCCAGGTTTGACATTGTTTGTTTAACGTTAGTGAAAATAACGACATACCTAAAGGGAAAATAGATCATTTCCCTATATCCAAAGACCTCAAACACTGAAATTAGCAGAATTTAATTTATCTTTGGGCTCTACTATTTTGTACCAATGGAGAAAAGCCGTTATTATCTTTGCATGGAAACCTCTGTACCAGGCAATAGAGAAGTATCATTTCATTGAAAAAACACATTCTCCAGGCAGCTGTTGCTTGCCTGTGTTTCCTTCCTGAAGGACAAGAAAGAGCACAAAGCCAGCATCGCTGAGAGCCAATTCAAAAAGTAAACTTAATAACACCTCAACCCCATGATGCCCAGAATACAGTATTCTCTAGGAATGGAAATTCTTGACTAGCTTCATCTTAAAAAAAAAAAAAAAAAATTACCCTAATAAATTTATGCCATCGTAAAATCATCTGAGCTCAGCTAAAATGGTTTTATGGATATCGTTAGAGGGCATTATTTTAAAGTTATACTGGAGGCAAAATGACAGCACAGAAGGCCAAGTGTACAAGAAATTATGTTCTGATCTCTTCACGCTGATCCTATTCTCGTATCTTTATTTTTGTGATGATCACACTCAGATACTAAATCCATTTTCAATTATTTCATTAAGAAAAGAACAGAATCCCATTTCATGTATATTTTTTCCTTTGAGTGCTTTACCCCCTAAAAGGCAATAATATTGTAAAATATTTATTCCATTAGTTTTAGGTAATTGAAATGCCAAGAGCTAAGCGCTTAATCTCTGCCGGCGGGGAGAGCTGCCTGCTGTCACTTTTTATTAAGTCCTTTTTTTTGCTGCTTTTTGCGTAGTCAATAACAGTGTCTAAACCCAAGAAAAGATATAGAGTAACATTTAAACAGCCATCTACGATAAGGTAATGTTTACATTCAGGGTAATATGAAAATGTCCACTCTACAGTGGCAAAGATTTTTCTCCAGGTTAACTAATTAGAATGTTTATTAGCTGCATTCATTATTCTGACAGGCCCAGGGATTTCTAAATATTATTAACTTCTTAAGCACCATATTCCCTAAAGAGCTTGTGCCTGCTGGAATCTGGTCAGGTGGATTTTAGCAGTACTTGATATTTATCTTACCATGCCTACAATAGTGCAAAGCTGGAATACAGAGCATTCATCCTTATAGTACCTTCAGGGCACCGAGAGGGCTTCCAGTGACTTCCCTCATCATTTTTAAGGCACCCTCATGGCTCTGGCTGGTTAGTGTACAGTCTTCCCAGCTAGAGTCTGATCAGCAATTTGTCACTGTGGTAAATAGCAAACAAATCTATCTTCGGTGTCACTCACTGTAGGGGGGTGGGAGGGTATATTTCTGCTGCAAGGGGTGGCGAGCAGGCAAGCAGGGCTTACAGCCTCCTTATTAACTGAGACACCACATGGCAAGAGGGGAACCCTAGAAAATCCAGATTCTGATTCATGAAACATGAGGAATTCATATATTTGATTTAAGCTATGTTTAACCTGTGTTTTCTGCCATATGTGAATGTGTATTTCTCTCAACATCATCATAACTTGAGCCTGAAATACATAATCCAAGTAATTTTTAATGCCTCTCAACCAATACACTATGGTATAGAGAAAAGTACAAGGACTTTGGAGTAAAAAAAATCTGAGTTTGAGACTTCCGTTACCTATGTAGCAGCTGTGTGACCTGAATCAGGTTACTTGACCTCTCTGGGCTTCCATTTTCTCATCATTAAAATAAGAGTAGTATCTACTTTCGATCATTATTATTGTCAGGATTGAAAGAGATGGAAGTTTATGTAGATAAATGGTTCAACTATGGACTCAGGAGTTGAATGTTGGCTTTGATTTTTGGTTCTACCACTTACCAAATTGATGGCCTTGGAAAATTACAAAACCTGTAAGCCATTATTTTCTCATACATGAAAATAATCATAGAACTTGCTGCATGGGATAAGAGATTTACTAATGCAACCAAAATCTCGGGTGACTCCCATGAGCTAGGAACTAGGAATACAGCAGATAATTAAAAAGACAACAATCCCTGTCCTTATGGAGCTTCTACTCTAGTAGGGGAAGACAGACAACAAACAAAATAAATGAATAAATACAAAAACATATGTAGTATAACTTGAGAGAGCAATAGGTTCTATGAAGAAAAATGAAACAAGAAAGGAGAAATTGATTATAAAGCATTTACCTCAGTGACTGGCATTTGGTAAGCACTAAATAATAGGTTGTAATTTCTCAATCTCCAGTAAATAGCTCCCAAATATTAAATTTATCATTTTTTTCTTTCCTATGTCTGAGGCCCCCAAAATGTCTCATGTTGCAGAAAGAAGTTGAAGACAAAACCTACATCGGCAGGGAATGAGCCTTCTCCAAGGCTTTTTGGCAGAAAGCTGTACCCATGGGCCACTTAAAAACATAAGAACAAGAAAAGGTCTTTTATTTCAATTTGCGATGAGGCGTAAAATGCAAATGCCTTGTTGAGGTACCATTCTTAGTGAGAGTATGCTGCCATAGAAAAATAAATTGTCAACGAATCAACACATTTAAAATTCATTAGTTGTTTTCTATTTTGAGAGTAGGAAAAGATAGGAAATTATGGAAGTGTCTCATCAAAGCCTAAAGAGAAAGTATTTTTAGAAACTAATGTGCTGGAGGACCCTCAGGCTCTGTTTGGAGAGAACCTGTCCATGATAATTAGGGATTTTGCTGAGGAGAACAGAGCTGTATTGAGAGAAGAGGAAAGTGCATGCAGAGTGAGTGTGAAACAAAGGTAACTCTGAAACTGAAAGAGCTGACTTAAACAAACAAAACCTGTGGGAATCCTATAAGAGAAAGGTTGCCTCAGGGCCCAAGAAGACAAAGTTCAAGGCAGACACTGTCCCTGTTCTGTGGGGAATCCTGTATCAGGAAGATCAGCTGTAGGGCTCCCAAGGACAGCGCCCTTTACCCAGGCTTGGCATCTTCACAGAGAAATGGTAAAGCACCAATGGAGCTGGAGCAGAAACATACCAGGTACCCCACCAGAGGCCAGAAATAATTGGAGGAGATATTATTAGGGAAGAGATGTGCTTCATGAAATGAAACTGGCTTGGGATAAGAGGATGAACTTATCATGACTACTCTTTTGGAAGTAGAATTGGTGTATGTGTTCAAAAATTAATCAATCCTGATATTTTATTGCCATTTTATAGCTAGACTTTATTTTTAAAAAAAAGACTTCTTAAAAAAGTATGCAACTCCTTCACTGTGGCATTGACTTATAAAGTCAGCTGAATCTAGATCACATAAAATTCTCTGCAGTGCAGCCTTATTTCCCATTTCCATGTGCACAGGGGAACCTAGCTAGGTTAGTTAAAGTACCTAGCTAGGTTAGTTAGAGTACTTAGCTAGGTTCCCCTGTGCACATGGAAATGGGAAATAAGGCTGACCACTCAATGCTAATGGGTAGAGTCAGTGCTAGTGGGGAGAATGCAACTTCCCCACTCCTGGCATGCTCTTCCATGTAATGGCAGTGACATTATTATACTTTCTTGTTCTCACCTATTCCTCACCCCCTCAGGAGACAGGTGGTTAATGAGTTTGAGAGGAAATGGCAAAAGAGCATACAGAGCTAAGGCCTTCCTCTCTCTATCTCTTTGGAACAAGATGAATTCCTCTGTCCTCTGGAAGTGAAGGGAGGCCTGCCTGGTCCAGTGCATTGCGAAAATCTACCTAACTCTAGAAATCGGTCTAGAAGTCCATGTGACTTAAAACAAGCCCTTCCTCTCTCTCACTTGGGAGACTGCTCCGAAGTTAGTTGGGAGCTCACAATTGCTCTTCTCCAGGAAATGAATCATAAGACCAGGCCTTGTCTGGCATTTTAAGAGAAGATGAGTTTCAACTCCAAATTCCTGGGATGTTGAGAAATGAACAGAAAAAGGAATGAACACAAGTAGATTATAAAATTATATAAGAAAACAAAAGACCTAGAAGCATCTAAACAATTTGGAAAGAATACAGCAAATTTGGAGAATACTTACTAGTTGGTTTCAAATATTTACTAAATAGCTACAGTAATCACGAGTGTGGTGTTGGCATGAAGGTAGACACATAAAGCAATGTAACAAAATAGCATGTGCAGAAGTTGGCCCATGCATATATGGGTGATCGGTTTTTGATAAAAGTTCACAGCAGGTGAATGGAGAGAAGACATTATTTTTAACAAAAGGTGCTGGAAAAACTGAACATTAAAAACCAGAAAAAAAAACCCATTAGAATAAAATATAGATGTATTTGTTACCTTGGGTTAGGCAAAGATTTATTAGATAGAATACAAAAAGCATGAACTAAAATCAACCACAGAAATTGGCAAACACTATAAATCAGGTTTAGGGATTCCCCTCTCCTGCCCTCACCCCAGAGGGCTGGTTGTTAGGTATTTACCAGAATACCATTAAGCATCTGACTTCTTACTGTCACCTCTGCTGGAGCTGGGAGCCAGGGACCTTGGGCTTTCCACCTTGCTGGATGTCTGCAGCTTAAGGTGGGGTTGGTCCACAGATGAGAACTGTTTGGGAAAGGCATACCTATAAAAGCGAGACTTTAAACTAGACAGGTGGGGGCACAGAGGTGCTTATCCAAGCGCTCACTCAAAGACAATCTCCACAGATGCTGGCCTCGTGGGTCTAGCAAAATATGACCAAGTGCTGGATCTTTAGCAAGTTTCATGAGCTCAGGGTGTAGCTGCTACTGCTTTTCCTGAACTACACTGGCCCAAATTTTCCTACACAGTCATGTGCACAACAAAAAGTCAGCAATGGATAGAGCAAAGTAGTAGATAGCAGACAAGACTAACATGCAGCGCCCACTTGGATGGACAGAACAGCATGTGAAAACATATTATGAACTTTTGCTCCAAGAACCACCAAGGGAACATATTAGAAAAAACAAAAGAATTCACAGACCCTTTGAAAGAAGAAGGTTGCTGCTGCAAACTCCACAAGACAGCTGAAAAACTGAGTTCCTAAAGTGTGAGGGGAGGAAAATTTGCCTCTGAGCACTTATCTCCACTGGAGACCTGAAAATCCAGATCATGGGAGAAAGATTTAGCCTTATCTGAAATAGATTTAGGAAGCTGACCAAAATATAAAAGTAGAAGGATCAGCAGGAAGAGCCCTGAAGGCACTCCCAGTCCCCAGCTCAATCCCAGGGAAGCCATTCCTAGCTTCCTCTCTCACAGGGGAAGAGGAAGGAAAGGCAGTCTGTAGAATTGGGGATGGGCTACACAGTGAAGGAAGCTCCTAGATGAACTTTGTAATAATTTAGACTGAGCACTAATTTTCCTGAGCAGAATCTGGAGGGGTGAATGAGGAGTACAGATATAAATGCAGAAGCCATTGCCAATGATACAGGCAGGTGGAGAAGGGTGAGGCCTATGAACCTTGCTTGCTTTCTCAGTGGGGAGGCTTATAGCCTGGGGCAAGATTTCAGCCCTGCTCACCAGCTGCCTGGATATAAACTTGGTGCTGCTGCTGAGACATGGGAGGAGTGAGACTGGCCTTGCTGGCTCAGTGGAAGCTGAGTGAGACCTGTCACTGCCAGCTTTCCCTCACTTCCCTGGCAACCTGTATGATGCAGCAGAGATAACTATCATCTCCCTGGGAACAAAACTCCATTGGCCTGAGAATCATCCCCTAATTCTCCACAGTGGCTGCAGCAAGCTCCACCCAAGGATAGTCTGAACTCAGACACACCTAACCCTGCCACCACCTGATGGTTTTTCTCTACCTGACCTGGTAGCCAAAGACAAAAGACATAAACTCTTCGGAGCTCTATGGCCCCACCCATCATCAACCTGAGTGCTTATCCTGGCCATGATAGGATGAACTTATAACTCCCTTCAACAACTGCAGCTGGCATTCTCTTGAAAGTGCCACCTCCTGGCTGGAGGCTAACCAGCTCAAGCCATTACAGCAACTCATAACAGAAAAACTCTGATCCAAATATGAAAAAAACGAACAGCTAATTCCACCATCTACAACACCGTGCCTAACCAGAGGTCCTGAGTCTGTCCATGTGACAATTTTACCTCTAGAATAATCAGCTTTCAAGAAAACCAGTGCACCAAACAAAACTACAACCAAGGACTCCCACAGAGTCTGCTTCACTCCTCTGCCACCTCCACTGGAGCAGGTGCTAGTATCCATGGCTGGGAGACCTGAAGACAGATCACATCACAAGACATTTTGCAGACATCCTCCAGAACCAGCCCAGAGCCTGGTAGCCCCACTGGGTGGCTAGACTCAGAAAGGAATAACAATTACTGCAGTCCAGCTCTCAGGAAACCCCATCTCCAGGGTAAGAGAGAGAAAGCACCATATCAAGGCATCACCCCATAGGACAAAAGAATCTGGACAGCAGCCTTTGAGTTCCAGATCTTTCCACTGAAACAGTCTACCCATATGATAAGAAACCAGAAAAGTAATTCTAGTAATATGACAAAACAAGGTTCTATAACACCCCCAAAAGATCAACTAGCTCTCCAACAATGGATTCAAACCAAGAAGAAATCTCTGAATTGCCAGATAAAGAATTCAAAAGGTTAATTAGTAAGCTACTCAAGGAGGTATCAGAGAGAGGTGAAAACAAACTTAAAGAAATAAAACAAACAAAAAAAAAAATACAGGGCATGGATGAAAAAGTCCCCAGAGAAATAGATATCATAAAGAAAAGACAATTACTACTTCTGGAAATGACAAACACACTTAGAGAAATGCAAAATGTTAATAATAACAAGTAGCAAGAGTGAAGCAGTAGTTTTAAAATTGCCAAGAAAAAAAAGTCCAGGACCAGATGGATTCACAGCTTAATTCTATCAGACATTCAAAGAAGAATTAGTAGCAATCCTACTGAAACTATTCCAAAAGATAGAGAAATAGGGAATTCTTACTAAATCATTCTATAAAACCAGTATTACCATAATGCCAAAACCAGGAAAGGACATAACAAAAAAGGAAAACTACAGACCAATATCCCTGAAGAACATAGATGCAAAAATCTTCAACGAAATACTAGCCAACCAAATCCAATAGCATATCACAAAAATAATGCACCATGATCAAGTGGGTTTCACATGAGGCATACAGGAATGGTTTAATATATGCAAGTCAATAAATGTAACACATCATGTAAAGATAATTTTTAATTGTATGATTATCTCAGTAGATGCAGAAAAAGCATTTGACAAAATTCTGTATCCCTTTATGATTAAAACTCTTAGCAAAATTAGCATAGAAAGGACATACTTCAAGGTAATCAAAGCCATCTATGACAAACCCAAAGTCACCATTATACTGAATGAAAAGAGGTTGAAAGCATTCCCACTGAGAACTGGAACAAGACAAGGATGTCTACTTTCACCACTTCTATTAAATTTGGTATTGAAAGTCCTAATCGGAGCAATTAGACAAGAGAAAGAAATAAAGGGCATTCAAATCAGACAAGAGAAAGTCAAACTGTGGCTGTTTGCCAATGATATGATTGTATACTGAGAAAATACTAAAGGCTCATCCAAAAAGCTCCTAGAACTGATAAATGAATTCAGTAAAATTTCAGGATACAAAATCAATAGCACTGCTGTATACCAACAGCGACCAAGCTGAGAATCAAATCAAGAACTCGACGTCTTTTACAGCAGCTGCAAAAAAGTAAAACACTTAGGAATATATTTAAACAAGAAGGTGAAAGACCTCTATAAGGAAAACCCCAAAACAGTACTGAGAGAAATCATAGACAACACAAACAAATGGAAACATATCCCATACTCATGGATGGGTAGAATCAATACCATGAAAATGACCATATTGCCATAAACCCAGAAAATCTGAGACAGGTATCAGTTGATTTAGAAAGTTTATTTTGCCAAGATTGAGGACACACACCTGTGTCACACAGCCTCAGGAAGTCCTGATGATGTGTGCCCAAGGGGTCAGGGTACAGGTTGGTTTTATACATCTTAGGGAGACATGAGACATCAATCAATACATGTAAGAAGGACATTGGTTTCATCCAGAAAGGTGGGGACAATTCGAAGCAGTTAGGGGACTTCCAGGTCACAGGTAGGTGAGAGAAAAATGGTTGCATTCTTCTGAGTTTCTGATAAGCCTTTCCAAAGGAGATAATGAGAATATGCATCTATCTCAGTGTGAAGAGGGATGACTTTCAATAGAATGGGAGGCAAGTTTACCCCGAGCAGTTTTCAACTTGAATTTTCCTTTTAGCTTAATGATATGAGGGGCTCAAGATATTTTCATTCACACTGCCAAAAGCAATCTATAAATTCAATGCAATTCCCATCAAAATACCATCATCATTTTTCACAGAACTAGAAAAAAAGTAGTCATATGAAACCAAAAAAGAGCCCACATAGCCAAAGAAATACTAATCAAAAAGAACAAATCTGGAGGCCTCACATTACCCAACTTCAAACTATACTCTCAGGTGATAAGTACCAAAACAGCATGGTACTTGTATAAAAATTGGCATGTAGAACAATGGAACAGAGTAAAGAACGCCGGAAATAAAACCAAATATTTACAGTCAACTAATCTTCAACAAAGCAAACAAAAACATAAAGTGGGCAAAGGACACCCTATTCAACAAATGGTGCTGAAATAATTGGCAAGCCACATGTAGAAGAATAAAACTGGATCCTCAACTCTCATACAAAATTCAAGTCAATATGGATCTGAGAATTAAATCTAAGACCTGAAACCATACAAATTATCTCTACACACCTATAGTTCTCCACTCTACCAACTGAGCTATTGAAGGACACATAAAATCATACAAATTCTAGAAGACAACATTGGAGAAACTCTTCTAGACACTGACTTAGGCAAAGAGTTCATGACCAAAAACTCCAAAGCAAATCCAACAAAAACAAAGATAAATAGATGGGACTTGATTAAAATAGAAAACTTCTGCACAGCAAAAGAAATAATCAGTAGAGTAAACAGACAACCCACAGAGTGGAAAAAAATATTGACAAATTATGCATCCAACAAATGACTAATATCCAGAATGTGCAAGGAACTCAAACAAATTAGCAAGAAAAAAAACAAACAATTCCGTTAAAAAGTGGGTTAAGAACATGAATAGATGATTATCAAAAGAAGATATAAAAATATCCAACAAAGATGTGGAAAAATGCTTAACATCACTAATTTACAAGGGAAGCAAATCAAAACCACAACATGATACCTCCTTACTCCTTCAAGGATGGCCATAATTTAAAGATCAAGAAATAATAGATGTTTATGTGGATGTGGTGAAAAGGGAACACTTTTACAATGCTGGTGAGAATGTAAACTAGTACAACCACTATGGAAAATAGTATGGGGATTCCTAAAAGATCTAAAGGCAGAACTACCATTTAATCTAGCAATCCTACTACTGGGTATCTACAAAGAGGAGGTCATTATATGAAAAAAAACACCTGCAGCCAGTCATGGTAGCTCATGCCTATAATCCCAACACTTTGGGAGGCTGAGGCAGGCAGATCACCTGAGGTCGGGAGTTTGAGACCAGCCTGACCAATATGGAGAAATGCTGTCTCTACTAAAAATACAAAAATTAGCTGGGCATGGTGGCACATGCCTATAATCCCAGCTACTTCGGAGGCTGAGACAGGAGAATCACTTGAACCTAGGAGGCAGAGGTTGTGGTGAGCCCAGATAGCACCATTGAATTACATCCTGGACCACAAGAGCAAGAAAAGAAGAAAAAGAAAGAAGAAAGAAGGAAAGAAAGAAAGAGAGAGAGAGGGAAGGAAGGAAGGAAGGAAGGAAGGAAGGAAGGAAGGAAGGAAGGAAGGAAGGAAGGAAGGAAGGAAAGAAAATTGCATACACATGTTTATAGCAGCACAATTCACAACTGCAAAAATATGAAACCAGCCTAAATGCCTATTTACCAATGAGTGGATAAAGAAAATGTGGCATATAGACAAATGGAACAGAATAGAGAACTCAGAAATGAGATTGCACACCTACCACCTCTGATCTTCCATAAAACTGACAAAAACAAGCAATGGGGAAAAGATTCCCTATTTAATAAATGGTGTTGGAAGAACTGGCTAGCCATATGCAGAAAATTGAAAACTGGACCTCTTCCTTACACTATATACAAAAAATCGAGATGGATTAAAGACTTAAATGTAAAACCCAAAACTATAAAAACCCTAGAAAAAAATCTAGGCAATACCATTCAGGACACCGCTACAGGCAAAGATTTCATGGCAAAAATCCCAAAGCAATAGCAACAAAAGCAAAAGTCAACAAATGGGATCTAATTAAATGAAAGAGCTTCTGTACAGCAAAAGAAACTATTATCAGAGTAAACAGACAACCTACAGAATGGGACAAAATTTTTGCAATCTATCCATCTGACAAAGGTCTAATATCCAGAGCCTACAACAAATTTACAAGAAAAAAACAAATTTACAAGAAAAAAACATACGACCCCATTACAAAGTGGGCAAAGGACATGAACAGATACTTCTCAAAAGAAGACATACATGCAGCCAACACACATGAAAAAAAGCTCAACATCACTGATCATTAGAGAAATTCAAATCAAAACCACAATAATTATACCATACCATTTCATGCCAGTTAGAATAATGATTATTAAAAAGTCAAAAAACAACAGATTCTGGCAAGGTTGCAGAGAAATAGGAACGCTTTAACACTGTCAGTGGGAATATAAATTAGTTTAGTCATTACATTATGGAATATAGTGTGGCAATTCCTCAAAGACCTAGAGGCATAAATACCATTTGACCCAGCAATCCCATTACTGAGTATACACCCAAAGGAATAGAAATCATTGTTATAAAGATACATGCACACATATGTTTGTTGCAGCACTGTTCACAATAGCAAAGACATGGAATCATCCCAAATGCCCACCAATGATAGACTAGATAAAGAAAATGTGGTACATATACATTACGGAATAGTGCGCAGCCATGAAAAAGAAAATGAGATTATGTCGTTTGCAGGGTCATGAATGGAGCTGGAAGTCGTTAGCCACAGCAAATTAGCACAGGAACAGGAAACCAAATACCACATATTATCTTTTTTAAGTGCAAGCTGAACAATGAGAATACATAGACATAGGAAGGGGAATAACACACACTAGCACCTGTTGCATGGTACTGGGGGAGGGAGAGTGCCAGAAGGAATAGCTAACGGATGCTGGGCTTAATTCCTACGTGATGGATTAATCTGTGCAGCAAACCACCATGGTATACAGTTACCTATGTAACAAGCCTGCACATCCTGCATAGGTACCCCAGAACTTAAATAAAAATTGAAGAAAAAAATGTGATATATATATAAAGGGATACTACACAGCCATGAAAAGGAGTAAAATAATGTCACTCACAGCAACATAGATGAAGTTGGAAACTATTATTCTAATTGAAATAACTAAGGAATGGAAAACCACACTTAATTTCTCTTTTATAAATGGGAGCTAAGCTATGAGGATGCAAAGGTATAAGAATGATTTAATGGACTCTGGAGACTTGGGGGAAGTGTCAAAAGCCTACGAGAGATAAAAGACTACACATCAAGTTCAGTGTACACTGCTCAGGTGACAATTGTGCCAAAATCTCAGAAATCACGGCTAAAGAACTTATCCATGTAACAAAATGCCACCTGTTCCCCCTAAAACTATTGAAATTAAAATTAAAATAAAACAAATCTTATCACAACTGAAGAGGGGAATTATATAATAGCAACAATAGTAAAAATAAAACCTTATAATTTGTAGTTACTGTATAATAAAGCAAATGTTGCTGTGTTGTGTGCTGTTTAATATAAAACCTAACTCCAAGTTCTGCTTAAAATTAACTAACTCCATGTAAAACCTACCTTATCTATTCTCCCCACATTCTCAGCAAAGTTCCCAGGCATCTTAAGACTCCTGTTCCTCTTGCTTACCAGCTGCAAGGTCACAGGGCAAGATAACACCCAAAGAATGCACAATTCGTTTCTCAAAAATGCTATTTTTCAAATGTAATGGACATCATAAGACAGGTTGCAAATTAATTAACTCTTCTTTGTTCTGACTTCTGTAAACCTGTTAACTGCTATGTCACCCTAGATGTATAAACGTACCTTATTTTCTTTCTCTGGGGCCCAGACTGGAAGGCTAATCCTCTGAGCTGGTGGCCACCTTAATAAAATCCTCCTGTTTCACACATTGGTCTCTCCAGTCTCCTGGATATTGTGCAACCACATTGCAAAACAAAACAAAAAAGTCAGTAATGGAGAATAATCTTTCCCAATACAGGTCATGTAGACATTATGAGCCAACAATACTTGCTGCTTTTAAAAGACAAATAAATCCTATTCTGCTTTACAGACATTACTAAGGTAATGCCTAAATGTATACTGTTAGTACTAAATGCTTGTACTCAGAGCAAAGGGGAAAGAATGTTTAAAAGTGAAAAGAATATTTGAAGGGAAAGAAAGTAACCTCAAATAAGACCCAGTGATTGGATTTACCACCAGCACAAATTTCTAAACTAAGTAAGAAGGAAGTTCCCTGGGAGAAGACACAGTATAAGCAGCTAGAGTCCTCCCTACCCCAGGATATGGTAAGAGCATATTACCCAAATTAACCTCCTACTTGAAGATTTTCTCTCAGTTAAGCTTAATCCACAGGTGGTAGACTCCAAAAAAACTGGAGTAAATGAATGGCTTCCTGATAAAGCTGAAATCTAGATTTCTTTCATGGTAGAATGACCACATAATTTGCTTTCCAAACAGGGCAATTTTGAGAATAAAAATGGCTGCTATCAATCATTCCTTTGGGATAAGATGCATACAGTGGGACTGTCCCAGGGAAATTGGCATTTATGGTCACCCTCCTTAGTAACCACTGGGTCCCTGCATGGACTAAGGCAGCACCCAGCACTGTGTTCTGAAAACAGAGCTTTGCCTGAAATAACTGCTGTCAGGGCTGAGGGTTGGCTTGCTTTTAAATGTGGTGGGGATGAGGGTCAGTACTAATAATGACCTTCGGCTAAAAATGAACAAAATAAGAAACAGGAGAGAACTTTGATTCCATTAGACTTTTAATTAAAAAGAGCAAGAAAATTTAACTTCTGACTTTAATTCTTTTGCACATGAACTTGCAAAACAGTATAATTTTTGGACTAAGGATCTCTTCAGAAATTTGATAATAAGATGATGTTTATATTCAGTTTGGGGTATCTCTATGTTTTTGACATTTTATTATTGAGAATAACTCAATTTTATTATTGAGAATATCTAAATATTGTCACTTAATTTTATTGTATTATCTCTGGTGGGCTATATCGGAAAACATGGCTAGACATAATTTGGAAAGGTAAGTACAACTAAGAATGAATTGTCAGCTTTTGGGATATAGCAGTGTATTAGTCAGTTCTCATGCTGCTAATAAAGACATACCTGAGACTGAGTAATTTACAAAGAAAACAGGTTTAATGAACTCATAGTTCCACATGGCTGGCTGGGGAGGCCTCACACTCATGGCAGAAGACAAAGGAGGAGCAAAGGCACATCTTACATGGTGGCAAGCAAGACAAATGTGCAGGGGAGCTCCCATTTATAAAACCATCAGTTCTCATGAGACATTCACTACCATGAGAATAGCACAAGAAAAATTCACCCACATGATTCACTCCCATGGAGTCCCTCCCATGATATATGGGAATTATGGGAGCTACAATTCAAGATAAGATTTTGGTAGGAACACAGCCAAACCATGTCAAGTAACCTCAAAGTTAATTTAATTAATATACCCTTCCCCGCCCCCCACCGTCCCATTTTAGCATCATCCAGGGGCAAAATCAGTGCTGCCCACAACAGGTCCCAAAAGATATTCAAAAGTGCAGTGATTAGGAGTGGTGGAATGGCTTTGAAGCTAGGAGTAGACTTCCTTTGAGACCACAGTCATCCTCAGGGAGGACATCCATTGCCCTGACCTTTTTCTTTCACAAAGAGAAAAGAATTTTAGCATCATCCTCCTAATAGCTTTCCACTCTGTTTCCTTACTCTTCTTTAGGAGAGGCAGAAAAGGTTACCAGGAGAGAGAGCTTTATCTATGATTCTCAAGCAAGGGGCGCTACCAGAGCCACACTCATGCGCAGGAGATGTGGACTCCCTTTCCTGCTCCACTGGGATAGGTGAGAGGCAATGGCAATGGCAATGGCATGGGAGAGCCAGATGGCTCTTCAGATCCCACCTTCCCTTAGCTGAGCTGCTCCGCAAGTAAGAAGCTAACAAACACATTTTGTTTCTCCATCTGCCCTCTCTTTTGTCTTCTCCATTGGTTCAGAACCTACTCAGGAAAGAGTAGTGCTGTTTATTGGTCTCCCTAGGCCCCCCAGCAAACAGCTTATATTGAGTACCTAGCCAAATGTCTGGATGCTCTGTCAATATTTGTTGAATGAATGGTGAAAGCTGAGTTGTACAAATCACATCAAAGACATCGCGGTTCCCAAGTCAAAGCAATTCTTGACCAAAGATATTAACATATAAAGAAACATGTCAGTCATATGGTGGTAGGGTTTCATCCCACAAAAAACAAAAGACCGAGAGATAAGTTTGGACACCTAAGCTCTGTCCACCTAAACCCGTAGGATTTGACAAGTGATTTCAGTGTGCAAGAGAGGACCTCAAGCAACCTGTTGCTTACTATTTTTGTTAATGTAAGGATTTAATATTTGTTACAGAATTGTTAGAAAAACCCAATTTTCTAAACAAAAAAATCAATGAAAGGAAATCTGATAAGCCATAGGAAATTATTACTGATATTTTAGCATATATTTTTGAACTTTTTATTTTTCAGTTAAATACATATGATTACATACAGAATTTTTACCAAAATAGGATTATAAATTCTATTTTTGCTTGTCTTTTCACTGGATGTATTATGATAATCTTTACACATCAATAAATATACTACCATATAATATTTTTAAAACAACACAAATATCACATTTTAGATGTATAAAACATATTCCATCAATCACCTATGTTGACATATAATTGTTTCTAATTCTTCTCTACAAAAATAAAACCCACAGACGTCGTACTTGTACATATTCTTTATGCATACACATTTGTGTAGATAATCACCTTTTCCTGAAATAAATTTAGTTACCAAGTTCCAGTAGAGTTTTGGGATTTTCTCAATAATAATCTATGTGCTAGCATTTTATTGAGCACTTTGGATACATTTTCTCATTTGATCTTCATAAAACTCTCATGAGATATTGTTCTTTTGGTTTTACGAAGGAGACTGCAAATTTGGGTTAGTTAACTGGTCACACTACTAATAAAAGGAAAATCTGGAATTGCGACCTGTCTGTCCTTTAGCAAAGCCAAACCCAACCACGTAGTGGAATCACAGTATGAATTTAGGTTGTGGTAAGCTTTTCCCCAGTAATTCCCTCTTTTGGGTACTACAATAAATGAGGTTTGTTTTCCATTTTATTCTCTAGTTAATGATTATTGTCATACAGTAAAACAATCATTGAAACATTTTTGAACTTCCCTTAGTGTTTCCAATAGCTGATTTCAGGTGATTTTGTTAGGTTTTCCAGACTGTTATTCACTATATCTCCTGTAAATAATAAACTTACTTCATCTTTTCCAATTTTCATGCCTTTTTTGTATTTGTTAATCTCTACTTTTATAAACGAATACTTCCAAAATCATCTTAAATAGTAAGGATGACAGTAGGTATTATTGTTTTATTTCATCTGACCTCATCTAATCCAGTGTATCTTTGGTGAGACAGGAACTGACATTTGCTGGAGACAGATCTCCCACCATGCCTCTTGTATTGAGGAATGATACATCTAATTCCAAAGATTTTGTTTTTTAAAGCATAATCTTAAATTTTATCAAATATATATTTGACAACTGTGAAATAATCTTTTCCTCTTTAACCTCTTAATGTCATGAATTATATTAATATATTTCTCAATGTTGTACCATATATTCTTTCCTGGAATAAATCCTACTTAATCATGGTGAATTATTCATTGAATATATATCTAGATTTGATTTTCTAATATATTATTAAATATCTTTGCTTCATTATATAAATAAGAAATTAGTTGTGTGTTTTTTATTCTGTGCCAACTTTTTCAAGTTTGGGCTATCAGCCTTACACTATCCATGTAAAAATAATTAAAATTATTGCAAGGGACTTTTCCTGTGCTCTGTAAAGTTTAACTAATAAACAACCTTTAGCTATCCATTAAAGGACCACAAAACACTTAGGAAACCATCTAAACTAACACCTTTCTTGGAGCTAATTCTTCAGACAAGACTTTGATTTATTTTAAGAATATTTATACAGTGATATCTTCTATCTTATTTTGTACCAATTTTAGTAATCTGACTATGTATATATATATTCAAATGATACTTTGAAGATCATTAGCCGAGAATTTCAAAGTATTTTATCTAATTGATTTAATAGGTTTATTGCATTGCTAATTTTGCATTTTTAGCTCTTCAAATCACTTAATATTTTATGTTTTCTCACAAAATAAACTCTTGCAATTAAATATAAATTGCATTCTTGTTTTCTAACTTATAAAACTGGGCTTTAACCTTTATTAATTCTTTCCTCCTATCTTTATGTATTAGGTTGATGCAAAAGTTACTTTCACACCAACCTAATATCTGATTTGCTGTTCTTTTTTATTTATTTTGTCTCCTTGATTTATTTTCTTTCTTCTTAAAATATATTTGTTTTTTAAAAACATGCCTAAGTGCTGTATTTGAGTCCTTTCATACTCATGAATCCTTTTTTGTTATTTTCAGCTGAATGACAGTTTGGCTAAAAGGAGAATGTGGGGACATAACATTTTCCATCATGCTACTATAATCATTGCTTCGTTATTGTAATCATTCCTTCATTATCTTCTGGCATCTAATGTTGCAAAGAAGTCTGAGCATCATCCAGATTTTTATTTTTCTTTTTAGATATTAGTTTTTATTGTTGGTTTGTTGATTGTTCTTATTGTTTTAATGCTGTGATGCTTTTAGAATTCTTTCTTCATCCTTAAAATTCAACACTTTCCCTTTTAATTAAGTTTCCCTTTTACCCATGAATGCTTTCCATTTGCAGCTCATCCATCATTTTCTACAGGTTGGCTCTTGTGATTCCACCCACTCCTAGTGTGGAGACAAAAGCTACTCTCTAAGCCTGCATGGCTAGAAGTTGGATTATGAGCACTGGCAAAGTCCCCTGGGTAAATGTCATTGTATTGACACCCTCGATCATGGGGCCAGCTGGCCTGCCACAGGCAGAATCATTACCTTCTGGTTCTGTTCCCTCCAGGGAATGAGTTGTATTGAGCTGAGGTGTCAGGATACAAGGGGCAACTTGAGGTTTAACAGTCAGTCCAGGTGGGGAGGTGAAGAGGGATCCTGTTTTGAGGATAGATTTGTCAGAGCCATTCTGATATTTTGACAAGTATTTACAACTACAAATCACTCCTTCAACCAAAAAATGAAAAAGGAAACAAGAGGAAAGCAAGCTTGAAGATAATCTAAACTCAGCCTCAAAGCTGAGTTTTCATTTGTTTAAGATTCTGGGTAACAGGGAGGGCACATCCACTTTCTAATAGCATGTTTATTTTATTCATGTTCACATTATCAAGGTAGGGGAGAGGCTATTGGGAACCAACTGCTTGGTTTCTTGTCTTTCTTGCTAAATTTCAAATTTGCTCATGGCACTTGCCCTTTATTTTCTTCTCATACATTTTTTGGGGGGAGATCAGAGGACAGACCTCTCTGCATACCTTGGTGGCTACAATGTGTGTGCAAATGGGAAAGGCTAGAGGAGGAAAAAAGCATTGTCCAAAAGGAAAAAGTTAATGGTCTTTGAATGTTATGAAAAAAATACAACTTTCCTAAGCTTCTAGTGGCCTGTGCTTCACTCACATAGGGAACTAGAGACAATGTGATTTAGGAAATTAGAAGTGACACAGAATGGAGGCAATCTCAGTGCGGGGTGGGGAGTGGACAGCTGGCCTGATTGTAATCAAACCTAAAGTCATTGGTGATGAGAAATAAGAAAAGTCAGTTAAATCTGATGGTATAAATATTTTCAGGGATTAGGTATGCAATACCAAGAATGCAGTGAGAGCTAGCAGTACCACACGGAAAAGCCACTGTTTTAGGAGTTAATTAATAAACATTCATTTCGCTTCTGTTGGAAATTGCTTTAAATACCCACACTGAATAAATATTCATCCTTTACTTATTTAATATCCCATTAATGCCACCATTTCTGATGAGAGGAGTTCTGGGTAACCTCAAAAATGCATAATTCAGGTCGATGTGGAATAAGAGGATCAGATATGGTCCTAAAATATTTCATATTGCTGTGCAACATAGAAAAGAAGAAAAGAAAAATTATACTGAGAAGCAAATGGAAGTTGAAAAACAAGACTAGCCTTAATTGAACCTTTTCCTTGTGCAGTCTTGTACATTCCATACGCACTGCTATTTCCCATGTTATCTCATTGAAACTCCCTATCAATTCTGTGAGTAGAAACTATTATTATAATATTATAGAGGTGGAAACTGCAACTGAGCAAAGTTATATACATGCACATAGTAAACAGCAGAGGCCTTCTTCTCCTCTAAATAGATTGGGGGTAGTTTCTTAAGAACTTGATCTCTAAGATAAACATAAAGATCATAACCTCAGACTCAAGAAATTTAAATGCCAGAGCTAAAGGAATTCAAATTACAAAATTAAACAATATGGCTCTGAAATTGATTTTCTAAATTAAATGTTGGCAATATATTAATTTTTTTTTATTTTTTGAGGCAGAGTCTTGCTCTGTTGCCCAGTTTGGTGTGCAGTGGTGCAATCTCAGCTCACCACAACCTTCGCCTCCCGAGTTCAAGTGATTCTCCCGGCCTCAGCCTCCCGAGTAGCTGGGATTATAGGTGCCTACCACCACGCCTGGCTATTTTTTTTTTTTTTGTATTTTTAGTAGAGACAGGGTTTCACCATGTTGGTCAGGCTAGTTTCGAACCCCTGACCTCAGGTAATGCTTCCATCTTGGCCTCTCAAAGCTCCCAAAGTGCTGGGACAGGCATGAGCCACCACACCTGGCCATATTAATTAATTTTTTTAATAATCCTTAAAATCCTTAACATTATAACATTCCATAATCCCAATTAACACTACACACACATATACATATAAATATACATACCTATATGTGTGTTTTGGTATTATAGTAATCTAATTTTATTCCCATATTATAGTAACTTCACCTCTATTAAAACACATAATCACAGCTTAAAGTTTTATAAAGAAGCGGACAGAGGCACCCTGATGTTCACAACAAACTTAAGCTCTGATGTTGCATATTCCCTGTCTGGGCTTTGTTCAGAGCTTGTCCTTTATTGTCCAAGCCTATCACCATTAGAGGCAACTGGAGATTACATGAAACTGGAGAATGCATGCCAGCAACCATATAACTGAGCTTGGAAGTGATTTTTGCAGCACCAGTCACACCTTCAGATGATTGCAGTCCCAGTAAACATCCTTATAGCAATGTTATGAGACTCTGAGCTAGAACTACATAGGTAAGCCTCTTTTTTAGATCCTGACTTTCAGAAAATAAACGTGATTTTTTTAAAATGGGTTTTTATTGTTGTTTAAACTGCTAAGTTTTGAAGTAATTTGTTATACAGCTATAGATACCACGTATCTCGTGGTTTTGGTTGAAAAGTAGACATTGGGCCAGGCACTGTGGTTCACGCATGTAATCCCAGCACTTTAAGAGGCTGAGTCGGATGGTGGATCATGCGGTCAGGAGATCGAGACCATCCTGGCCTACATGGTGAAACACCATCTCTACTAAAATATAAAAAAAATTAGCCAGGCGTGGTGGCAGGTTCCTGCAATCCCAGCTACTAGGGAGACTGAGGCAGGAGAATCACTTGAACCTGGGAGGTGGAGGTTGCAGTGAGCCAAGATAGTGCCACTGCACTCCAGTCTGGCAACAGAGCAAGACTCCACCCCAAAAAAGAACAAGTAGACATTATAGATAATACAGGATAGCAACTTGGATTCTGCCATGTGTTAATAAAAACTATTAGGCTTTTGTTCCATTAGGCTGCTTAAGTTGCCTGGAATATAACCACCAATCTTTTCTTTCCCATGGTATACGGCTCTTATACTTATTCCTATGTCCTCTCATTGCTGATTTTTTATTCTAAACCTCCTAGGTCTCCCCTGTGCCTATGAAATTTGGCCACCAGCCAAGGATTTGGGTAGAAATAGAGTTCATTCCTCTGTAGTTTCCTTGCTTCTAAGGATTGCCCAAATTTCTAGCCTTGGGCTCTGTTCTCTGACCCCTTAGTATTTCTGCCTCCCAAACTGTGAGCAGCTGGGAGATGTATTAAATTAAGAAAAGCATGAAACTCGAAGATCTGGCTCTCCATAGCTTTATCTTTCAAGAGCAGATTTACCTTTGGTCTCTGACTGCTTTTCTGCCCTGCTTCCCGAAAGGCTTCCTCAGGGCATGTTTAGTTAGTTGTCAGTCACAGATCTGGGCAGTTAATGCTCTAATTTCTTTTTCTTTTTTTTTTTTCTTTCTTTTTTT
>NW_016107410.1:2843324-2861878 GCF_001604975.1 Cebus imitator
TTTTTGTGGTTCATATCCTTCCAAGATTCCTCTTTACAATTTTCAGCTTCATTCCTTTAGTCTTTAAGCAAGTTAGCCTCTAAGACAATAGAGAAAACAGTCATAGCCATGAGCAATGCCATCAGTCAAGGAAGCTCTGAACTCAAAATTCTTATCTTTTTCTGTTCTTTGGGTTGTACAGCTTTGGTTTTGTTTGCTTGTTTGTTTTTTCTTTTTCTGAGGTCAAATTCTCCCCTGGCTTCTCTCTGCTTGGGGTGCATTCCAGCATTTCCTGTTTTATTTTATACAGTTTTTATACTTGTTATCTGCCAGTGGGTTGCATACTCACTTCAATATTCCATTTTTAAGAGAAGTAATTCTAAGATCTGGTTTCAAATACTTTCTTCTGATTTTGAATGTATCATCTCTGGGCATTGCAGGAGATTCTGGTATCTAAAAGTCTTTGTAGTTAGTAATTGGAGATACCTCAAGAAAACAGCAATCAGGAATTTTTTTCTGTAAGATGGTAAGTTATATTGCAAAGCTCTAAGAATTAAGACCTAGGAGGCAGATTCCTGGATCATTTTGATATAGAATGCATAGCTCTCAGAATTTACACAGCTGAGAGCCTGCTTCACTGGGTAGGTACTTGTGACAGTTTTCTATTGCTGTGGAACAAATCACCGCAAACTGAGCAGCTTAAAACAACATCCATTTAAACTTACTATAGGTCAGACATCAGCATGACTGTGTTCTCTCCATCAGGCTATCACAAGGTTTAAACCAAGTTGCTGGCCAGGCTGGACCCTCATCTAGAAGTTGTGGAGAGAAATTGTTTCCATACTCATTCAGCATGATAGAAGAATTCAGTTCCTCACAGTTGTTAAGACTGAGGTCTCCATTTTCTCCTTGGCTGTCAGTGAGAGGCCTCTCTCAGCCCCTGCATGACACCGTGTTCCTTCTCACATGGTCCTTCCATCTTCATCTCTCCAAGCCTACAGCAGTGCATCCAATCCCCCTTGTCATCAAATTTTTCTGACTTCTTCTGCCGTTAGCAGGAGTAAAACTCTCTGCTTTCAAAGGAGTTCACTTGGTTACATCTAGCCTACCAAGATAATCATTCTTTCTCTCTCTCTCCCTCCCTCTCTCTCTCTCTCTCTCTCTCTCTTTGAGATGGATTTTTACTCTTGTTGCCCAGGCTGGAGTGCAATGGCATGATCTTGGCTCAACACAACCTCCACCTCCCGGGTTCAAGCAATTCTCCAGCCTCAGCCGCCCGAGTAGCTGGGATTACAGGAATGCACTACCATGCCTGGCTAATTTTGTATTTTTAGTAGAGATGGGGTTTCTCCATGTTGGTCAGGCTGGTCTTGAACTCCTGAGCTCAGGTGATCCACCTGCCTCAGCCTCCCAAAGTGCTGGGATTGCAGGCATGAGCCACCGTGCCCGGCCAATAATCATCCTATCTTAAAGTCAACTGTGTCATCTAACCTGACATAATCTTGGGAGTACTAGCACATTATCTTATGGGTTTTGGAAATTCAAGTATAAAATCTTGGGGTTTATTTTTTTAGAATTTTGCCTGCTATAGTCTCATTATAAAAGCATATTTTTTGCTAGATCATATGCCACCCAAGAACAGAGGTCAGAAGGCTAGCAAGGGACAATTTTGACCTTTATGACCTTTACCCATTTCGGGCCTTATTTGTCAAACTCAATTATTAATCAATAGCCAGAGTGTCCTCTGTTGTAATCCATAACCCAAAGGAATCCAGTGAGACTGGGCTCCTGTCATCAAAAAAAGTTCACACACTTACCTATTTTGTAACACCTGTATGAAGAGAGGTGGATAACTTATACAAGAATAGACCAGTCCTCTGTATTTTCTGCTGGTATTCATGTGCAGATACTCATAAATTGCATTTTGGGAACTGGGGCATGCAATATGTACTCCAAGCTGAGGAGAGAACCAACCAGTTTACACATGGAAAATGATTTATGTGCAATGCCCACTGCAGCTTCATCTATAATAATGAAAAAAATGTTTAACAACAATAGAGGGCAAAGTAAATTATAGTACATCAACAAGATGCAGTCATTTATTTATTCCTTCAGCCTTTCAACAAATATTTATTGTTTACCTATCATGTGCCCGGTATTATTAGCTGCTGGGAATACAACAGTGATGCAAAAGAGACCTGGTTCTTTTCCTTATGGAATTTATATTCCAGTTGAGGAAGAAAGACATTAATCAAATAATCACACAAACTAACATAAAACTGCAACCTCTGAACGGTGCAGACATTTAAAATGATGGTTTTAATTTAAAAATTGTCCAAAAACAGAGAAATCTGTCTACGATCTAATATTAGGATGAATAAGAATGATCTATAATTATAGGTATAGAAAGATACCAATAATATAACATAAGCTGTGCAAGAAGAAAACACTGGAAAGAAATAAACCAAATGTTAATTGTGTTTGTCTTCTTTACATTTACATGCAGTCCCTAAATTCTATAATTTGCATATATTACTTTAATAAATAGAAAAATTAAACTTATTTATAAAAGTAAAGAAATCACTTTCATTCTACCTGCCCCTATAATCAGATGCATGATCTGGGCCAGATTTTTACATCTTCTTTGTTTGAATTTTGTGGTTTAGGCTGAACTAGTTGGAAACATAAAAATAAATGTGAAACTACCCAGTTATCACTTGGCATATCCCCACTCTTTACATGGACTTGCAGATGTTCCTCAATATTTCAAAATCCTTCAAAAGTCTTTCAGCAATAATTAGGCCCATAACATATCAGCATTACTGCAGCTGCACAGACCCCACCCCTCCCTCCTTAGCCAAGTCCAGCATCTTCTCCTCTTAGAATATCACTGCGACCATGAGGGTTCACCATGCGGCTGGCAGCATGCTAGATCTTTACTCATACTGTCTTAAATCTGTATAATAAGATTCCACAGTAGCCATTATTAGCCTCATTTGACAGATGAGGTATCAGATCCCAATACTACCTGACAAGACAGTAAAGAACAAGAACATGAATGGAACCCAGCACTGTCTGTCTCCCAGGATCATGCTCTTTTCACTATTTTGGTAGGCAGAATTCTAAGAAGGCCCCTAAGATTGCCACTGTTCCCTGATGTGCACATTGTCTATGGCCCTTTTCATGAGTATAGCAGGATTTGTTAATAAGGTGGAACGTTACTCTGTGATCATGTTACATTATAAGACAAAAGAAATTTTGCAGTTAATCAAAAGGAAGATTATCATGAATGGACCTAACCCAATCAAGTGAGCCCTTTGAAATAAAGGCTGAGTTATTCCCAGAAGTCAGAGAGATTCAACTACTGGTCTTGAAGCGGCAAGCAGCCTTGAGTCCAGTAGCCGCAAGGTAATGAATTCTTCCAACTAGTAATGAGCCTGGAAGAGGACCCTCAGATGAGAGACTAAAATAATATTGCAGCCCCAGAAAACATCTTGATTTAAGTCAGTTGAGACCCTGAGCAAAGGATCAAGTTAACCCATGCCTAGAATATTACATAAGGAGACTATGAGATGTTAGGTTTGTTTTGTTTTAAGCTGCTAAATTTGTATATTATCAAGAAAAGCAAAATGAATACAACTACTTTAGTCTGCTTCCTGACCTCTCTATTTGCATTAATTGGTGATCCCGATTTCTATTCAGACTGAGGGTCAGGTTGAGGGCCTGGGGTATGTGGGGAATTGAATTCTTCATTCATAAAAATACTCTTGGAAGCTTCAGGTCTAATTGGGATGGCTATGAACAGCAAGAACTAAATCCTCAGCCACACCTGTTAACACAGACAAAATGGATGGAGTAAACAGGTCCCCTGGACCATCCTGGAGACCCTTCACAAAGCAGAAAGGAGCAGACTTTTTATGGTGGCTGGTCCCAATGAGCAAAAGGGATTGATTAAGGCATTAAGTTAGGGGTTTCTCCTCCCAATTTCCCCTTTTTTCCTCTCCTTGTACCACTGAATGTCCCTAACATGAGAGCACTCAAGTATAAGCCAGCAAAATTCCTCCTACCCAAAACCAGTGTGGATTTTCATGACATCAAGATGGGTTCAAACATAAACATCAAGTTGCAATGTTGGGAACCTCTCAGGCTTCAGCCCTCACCACTGTGCATGCTAACAAAGAGGAGGGGAGATTTGTAGCTGCTGTTTCCAGAAAGATTCACTTCAAGACCCATTCTTTAATTTGGAGGTTGGCATCGTGGGTGATTCTTAGCATAAACTGCTATAAAATATACTTTGATCTCAATAAAAGCTTTAAACAAGAGGGCTCTCACCTGTGATGTTCCAAACCATTATGGTGGGGTGGATGAATCCTCACACTTCAGATTTCAGAAGAACCAAAATATCTGACGACTCTCATGTCTTAGGCCTTTCTGGCCAAAAATTTAATTCATTTGTTGAGTTCTAATTTTTTTGGTTTGCCAATCTTGTGCTTATAAAAAGACAGGTACCCTAGAAGAGATGTCTCAGTTTGAATTTTCCTCCATCAACAGACAGCAACAAGCATTATACCCTTTCTTGTGAGCAGATGTGGCAATAAAAGGTATAAGAAATAAGGAAAATATGGAGGTGCTGAAGAGTAAATACAAAGAAGCAAACATTGGCAGAATGGACATTGGCAATGCTGGACACTAAAGGCTAATGCTCCCCTTGTTAGGAGCATCTGGGGGACTGAGCAGATTATGTCTTCTTATGTGGGTTTATTTTGCTACAGGAAACAAGTCTGTCTTTTTGTTCTGTTGAGTTGAGATGGTCCTATTTTGATAGCAGTTACTATTTACCGCTTATCTCTCCAGCACAAAATTTACCTTTATTCCTCACTCCACCCATAGGTTTAAATCCCTGCCCCAAAGTCGCATATGGAACATGAAATTGGCAAGAATTGTCTTCAAATAAATGAAAAGCATACTGAAAAAGCAGAAGCTATAACTTAATAAACGAGCAATTCACAGGCGTCAGCACCCAGCTCAGCATGGAGGAAGTGGCCACATTAGCAGACACTTTCTTCACAACACAGACACAACTGAGGCTCAAACTGCAGGCCAGGGGAATAGTTCCCTAGAAGACAGTATGGGGTGAGGCCCTGTGTCACCTGGAGGGTGGGCATTGAGCTGGCCTGCTACTGCAGCACTGTCTCCCTCCAGACACCTGCGTTATAAACCAGGCTCAAAACCAGATGGCCTCAGCAGTCTTGCCCCAGTGAGGAGCGCAGCTCCAATCACCTTTCTTTCCTCTGTCCTTCTCAAGATACACACACTGCTCCTATGGGTTGTGACATCCAGAAGAGTTCAGGCCATCCTGGTTTATGAAGAGTAGAACTTGATTTCTCCAAAGGAGAATAAACTGTCAAACATAAGCTTGTTTACTTTGGTGTGGGGAGGAGAGAAGGATTGCTGTGATAAAATAATCCCACCTAAAGGCAGTCCAGAAAAACACTTGGCACCTCTTCTGGAATAAAGACAAAACCATTAATTTAATATCTGATAAAGATTATGCTGCACTTTAATTTAACAGGACTCTACACAGAAGGTATTAGATCAGAACTGGGGCAAGTGGCCCTTGAAGAATATTTAGACATGCGTTTTCTCTGTCAGTCATTCACAAACAGTTATTGCAGGTGCTATGCACTCTGCTGATTGCTCAACATCCAAAGATAAATGGAAGTGGGCAGTACAAGGAGAGGAACCAACTACCAGCAAATGTCACAGTAGTTGAAGATGCTACCACAGAAGCAAAATTCAGGTCAGTGTCTGTAGAGCAAGGACTGCAGCAAAGCAAATACAGTTGACCCTTGACACGACTTTAATCTAGGCAGGTCCACTTGCATGTGAATTCTCTTCCTCATTTGCCACCCCTGAGACAGCAGCACCAACCCCTTTCTCTACCTCCTCCTCAGTCTACTCAATGTGAAGACAACAAGAATAAAGACCTTTATGAGATCCATTTCCATTTACTAAAGAGTAAATATATTTTCTCTTCTTTGTGATTTGAATAACATTTTCTTTTCTCTAGCTTACTTTGTTATAAGAAATAGCATAACTCATGTAACATATGAAATATGTGAATCAAATGTTTATGTTACCAGTAAGTCTTCGAGTCAACAGTAGGCTATTAATAGCTAAGTTATGGGGGAATCAAAGTTCCATACATATTTTTGACCGTGTAGGGATTGACACCTCCAATCCCGGTATTGTTCAAGTATCCACTGTAGTCTCCTTTCTGTGGGGCAGCATCTTAAAGCCCTAGGGTTACATGCGGTAGAATGCAGACCTTTCCCAAAAGCAGCAGCAGACCATGCATTACATGTATCCTTGTATATGACCTAGCTCCCAGCCTTATACATATCAGCAACTCAGTAAATATTTCTGATTGATTGATTAAAATCCTTATCAGTGATGCTGTTAACTCAGTGTAGCAAAATGTGCAAGTTCAAATGAAATATACACAAACTTCACATCTCCAAATATTTTACAATGTAACTTGAATGTTGGATCATAACAGAAAAGAAGGAGATACATTTCAATTGAGACAAGTTGGCATGAGCTGAGGAAGCAGCTCAGGAAAGAGAGATAAGAAGGCTGTCATGTTCTAAATGGCAGCAGCTTCAAAGGAGAAGGGTTTTACATTTACGGGGATCTGATTATCCAGAGAGATAAGATATGAAGTGGTAAGGGAAATCAAAGAGAAATAAAACTCTCAAGATAGCCTGAGAAATCAGGTTATTTAGAAAAAAGAAGACATCATTCAACCAGTTGTTTTCTATTAAAAATAAAATCCTCAAAGCTAACATTTCCAAGTCGGTGTCATTTGAATCCTTCATAACAAAGATGAGAAATTTTAAAACCAAGGGCACTGAGCTAAATCCTATTTTAAAAAATATATATATCAAAAGCATTAGTTCAAGCTATAGAAGAGTATTTTACAAATAGAAGCGTTGTTTGGGTAGAAATCTGTAAACTGGCAGTAAGACTTGTTGCAGATCAGATTTTTAACTGTTTAAGCTTGAGTCCACTGGCATTGCATCCTCAGAAATTCCAATTCTGAATACTTAACAATGATAAACCCTAAGTTAATAATGAAACAAATAGCAAGATGCTGAAGAGGTAGTTTTTTTTCCAACTGATTAAGCAATAGCACATTCCCCTACACTATGAACATCAAAGCCACACCCTCATGCACAGGCACACAGGTGCACACACAATATTGAACATACAGGAAGTAAACAAAGGAGCAGCCTTGATCATTCAGTCCACAGCCTGATTTAGCCACAAGTGCTTTTAGAAAGAGAGAGAGAGAGAGAAACACCTCATAATTGGAGTGACGTTTTCTGTTTTGGGATTCCCTGGATGGCATGAGATTCCAGGTGCTAGTCACTTATAGATAGAACCTGTGTCACAGAGTGATTAGAGTTGACAACTACCAAAGCCTACCTATTTAGAGAAACTGTTCTCCCTTGCCTGGTTGGTAAAATAAACCTTTGAGTAACTGAGTCCATTCTTCATTTCTTTTTTCCAGCACATACCTTGTTCATAGCCTAACCAATCTATACATGTAAGTCATCTAGCCTCTAACTCAAGGGAAGAAAGTGGGAAAGCCAAGGGATTAGGCAGGTCTAATTCATCACCCAGAAATTGCACAGGGCCCTGCTACTGTAGTGGTGGGAAGATAGCAGCTGCATGATAACTAAGAGTCCCAGCCACAGTTGTTGAGCGAGACCCAACCAATAAAAGCTTGACCTTGAGAAACAAAGAGAGTCAGAAGACAGATGAACAAGCCCAGAGAGGAGTTTTGTTCTCCATAAAATGAAGAGGCTATGTAATTTCTTATATTTCTCTCGTTCTCCACTTTACAAGGTGCATTAAAACACACGTTCTCATTTGATCCTGATGACCCAGATAGGGAGAGATGGCCTTGAAAGCCTTGCCCAGAGGACTTGGAAGGATGCTATCGATTATTTCATCATTTCACAAGATTCATGCATTCACCTTTTTTTCCTGAATTCAAGTTTATTTCTACTATTACAAATCTCTAGTGAAGCTTGGTTATCAAAGCCTGTAGTACTAAGGATAAATTTTTATTTCTGAGGAAAATACCAGAGTAGCAACCTACCAAGCATAGAAAGCATAACTTTAAGGTGTTGAAACTGACTATACTTTATAATTTCTGTTGCTGACTATCAGAGACCAAATCAGCACTGCTTTCAATGTAGTCAGCCCATCTGAGAATGCTTCATGGTCGCCAATATTTTTGGAGTCTTTTTATTGTATAAAAACCATAAGGTCAAAAACCTCATAAGATGATCAGGTTTCCTTCTTCATGGTCACACTTTGGCTTGAACCAAAGGCTTCATTACTAATTACCCAGGCTGCCCTCTCAAGTTATTGACAAGGCTTGTAACAGAGTGAGTTTTGACTATTTCAAGAAATCCTATCCTTCAGGGAGAAGAGATTTGACACTCTGAAGATATTCAAAAGAATTTGATGCTGACTCTATAGACAATTCCAAAAGAGACTTCCCCATGGCCTCCGCCACTGGAAGTTCCCCAAACAGGAGGAAGATACTTTATTTTGATGTGTATCCAAAGTGCCTGGTATAGCAGCTGTCACCTAAGCCAAATCCCAGGGTCAGCTTCTTGGGCAGTGAGCTGGACAGCCACCCAGGGACTGGAAGGACCCTGCACTTGGTGTTTTGCTCTACTGTCATCATCTTGAAATTCTTAGTAATTTAACAAAGAGTCTTGCATTTTCATTTTGACCTGGGACTCACAACTCAAGTAGCCATTATCATCCAATAGCTATTAATATATTTAAAACTGAATGAAACCATTCTGGTTCTGGATTCTACTCAGAGGAAACAAGATAGAGAGGAAGGAACCCAAACCCTGAGTTTGAATGGTATTCACAGCATTTACCAATTTTCTAGTTTGGGGCAAGTTAAATAATCTTCTATACTAGGAGTCCCCAACCCCCAGGCTGCAGACTGGTCCCTGTCCATGGCCTGTTAGGAACCTGGTCGCACAGCAGGATGCAAGCAGGGAGCAAGGGAGCAAAACTATCTTTATTTACAGCCACTCACATCCCTCACATTACCGCTGAGCTCCACCTCAGCAGCATCATTAATTAGATTCTCATAGAAGCAAGAACACTACTGCGAACTGTGCATGCAAGGGATCTAGGTTGCATGCTTCTTATGAGAATCTAATGCCTGATGATCTGAGGAGGAACAGTTTCATCCTGAAACCATCTCTCCCTGCCCTGTTGTCCATGGAAAAACTGTCTTCCATGAAACTGGTCCCTGGTACCAAAAAGGTTGGGGATCGATGTTCTATACAACTGTACATATACTATCTTTGAGAATTTGAAGTAACGTCTATAAAGCAAATAGCACAAAGCAGGCACTCAAAGTTGTATGCTTTTATTATTTTAATGGAATTGGATAGAGTTGAAACTATCAGATACGATATATAAGGAAGAAATATATAGAGAAGGTGCCTGGTAATACTTCATGGTAACAGCAAAGGAAATAAGTTGGCCACAATTTTTATAGCCTGGACATCACTATTTCAAAGCACAGAGCTTTATAAAAATGTTGGACCTGTGTATTTGTGACATCATTGTAGAGTTCAAATAAAATTAGGGATATAAGGTGCTTTAAACCTGAAAAACATCAAATATAAATATGTCATAATATCTAAGTTAAATCATTTTAATCACTTAAATTTTCCTGTTTAGTTAATGCATACTTTATAAGCTTTATCCTGCCCACTTCTGTTTCTTGTGTAATATTAATTATAGTTTGCAATAGTTCTCTAAAATGTTGACTGTTAGGCTCTTGTTCTAGAAAATAAATCCTTATAGTAACTGTATTTTTTAAAAGAAAACTTTCATTATGTTAGCAGACATTTATTAATTGCTGAACAAACAGGCACATGGATATTCATCTGGCTTTTCATTGATATATAATAGTTGTATATATTCTGGGGGTACATGTGATATGTATACATGCATACAATGTATAATAATCAAATCAGGGTAATTGGAATGTCCATCATCTCAAATATTTATCTTCTCTTTATGTTGGGAACATTCTAATTCTTTTCTTCTAGCTATGTGGAAATATACCACAAATTATTGCTAACTATAGTCACTCTACTATGCTATGAAAGATTAGCTTTTATTCCTTTTAACTGTATGTTTGTATGCCTTAGTCAACCTCTCTTCATCCCGCCCACTTCCCACCTTCCCTCACCTCTAATAACCACCCATCAACTATCTCCACGAGATCCATGTTTTCAGCTTCTACATGTGAGTGAGAATATGCAATATTCATTTTCTTATGCCTGGCTTATTTAACTTAACGTAATGACCTCCAGTTCCACCCATGTGCTTGTAAATGACAGAGTCTCCTTATTTTTTATGGCTGAATACTATTTTATTTTGTATATGTACCACATTTTCTTTATTCATTCATCCACTGATGGGCACTTAGGTTGATTCTGGATTTTTGCTATTGTGAATAGTGCTACAATAAATATGGGAGTGTGGATATCTCCATGATAACTGATTTCCTTTTTTAGTGACATATACCCCGCAGTGGAATTGCTGAATCCTACGATAGTCCTATTTTCAGTTTTTTTAAAAACCTCTATCCTGTTTTCTATGGCTGTACTAATTTACATTCCCAACAACATTGTACAAGTGTTCACCCTTCCCTGCATCCTGGACAGCATTTGTGATGTTTTTATCTTTTCCACAAAAACCATTTTAACTGGGATGAAATGCTATCCCATTATGTTTGTCTTGCATTTTCTTGTGATTAGTGATATTTAGAATTTTTTCATATACCACTGGCCAATTTTATATCTTCTTTTGAAAAATGTCTATTCAGATCTTTTGCCTTTTTTTTTTAATCGGATTATTATTCTGCTATTAAGTTCTTTGAGTTCTTTTATACTTTGATTAATTCCTTTTCACAGGGATAGTTTGCAAACAGTTTCTCTCACGCTGTAGGTTATCTCTTCACTTTGCTGTTTCCTTTGCTGTGCAGAAGCTTTTTGTCTTAATGTAATCCCATCTGTCTATTTTTGTTTTTGTTGCCTGTGCTTTTGAGGTTTTACCCAAAAAATCTTTGCCAAGACCAATATCCTGAAGCATTTCCCTAATGTAAAATGTATTTTCTTAGGGTAGAATTTTACTATAAGAATATGCTCTTTTGTTAGTGAACACTTACTTTGAAAAGCCACTTAGGGTGCAAGTTAAAAAGAAATCTCACTCCATTATCTGCCCACCTTCTGGCAGGAGGATATTCTTGAGGTGTCATTGATAGAGACGGCCCTGCTAACTACCCAGTTTTTGTTTTGCTGAGTGATACATAAGCAAGCTGAGAGTGGTAGCTCAATTTATTGACACAAAAAAGATAATTTCCTTGAGCTCCTGGGAAGGAAGGAAGTGGGTTGGGAAGAGGAACTTTGATGGGAACAAGCAATTTTATTAGGTAATATATGATATAAAGCCTTTTCCCCATCTTGTAACCAAATCTATTTCATAAAATACCTATGCCTCATGAACTCTTGACTTAAAATTGTTTGGGTTGATGAGTACACATTGACATATAGAATAGAGTGGTAGACAGTGGAGATTACAAACATTTGAAGGGCGAGAGGGGAGTGAGGGGTGAAAAATTCCCTCTTGGGCGTAGTGTCACTATTCAAGTGATGGGTTCCCTAAAAGCCCAGACTTCATCACCATGCAACATATGCATATGAGAAACCTGCACTTGTACCACTGAAATCTATGAAAATGAAAACATTTTTAAAAATAAGCTTAATAAATAAAATGTTTAGTCATCTTTTTTAAAAAGTAAAATAAAATTGTTTGGGGAAGATGCAGCAAAGGTGTATAAGGAACATGGCCACCACACAAAAAGTCTAGTGTCTCCATGATGCAGAAGTCCTGGGACTATGTGATATCATTTCCATGGGACACTCCAAATTCTAATTGGTTTTATGCTTTTCAAATTTATTTTCTTTTATTACTGTTTTTTTAAGAATGTAATCAAATAAAAGTACACGAAATTTCTCCTATTTAAAAAAATAATAATGTTTCAATGTCTCTTTTTCTATGGTATGTTTTTATAAAACTCTTTCTCTTCAACTTTCAGAAAGAAAGACAAAAAAAAGTGAGGGAGCCCAAAAGGAAATTTAATTGGACTGATTGTTGCCAGTTGGGGTTCAGCAATGATAGCCACATGTCTTCCGTGTTATAAGTCACAAATACTAGAAGATTAAAATCTACATTTCCTAGACTCTCTTGGATCTAGGAATATGAATGAAATTGAGGCTGTGTGAGTGAGATCAGTTCATTTGAGATTTGAGAAGCAAGTGGAGGTTGAGGCATTCTTCAGAGGCTGTGGCAGCAAACAAGCCAGCTGTGGCAGAACTCCACAGTTCCTCTTTTTTTGTTACCTGCTTGTGCCATGGGGCTGGCATCTGTGAACTAATAAGAAGGCATATTAGAGTATGGATAGAATTGTAGATTTAAACAGTCAATGATTTAATTTGTAATTGGCATGATCTAGCTCTAAACCATTCTTCATTTTAATTTATTTAATTCTATTAATATTTAGAAAACTCCCACAAGGTGATGGCACTACTTATTCAACTTATGGAAAAGTTTACCACCATAGGGTATGCAATTCCGCATTTTAAAACATTCAATCGCCATCAGTAAAACAGCAGCAACATGAAAGTGGTCAAATTGAATAGAACTTCCTTAGAAAGCCACTTAAATGCACTATGGCTGGAAGGTCAGCATGTGACAGCTTAACAAAGCAGGGAAGTCAGATAAATTTCTTTTGCCACCCCCAAGCAAGCCATACCCAAGGCATATGGTTTCTTCCACTCCCTTTTTTGGATTATTTCTTTTGAAATTCCCACCCCATCCCCCTCTACCTACGACATTTCTTTCATCTTTAAGAGCCCAAATGGAATCTTATCTCCTCCAAGGAGATTTCCCTGCCCCATTTCCAATAATTTTCCCTTCATCTATTATTTTGTAATTCTCATATGTTTTCCATTATTTCTGAACATGGCACTTTTATTCCTAATGATTTTTTTATGGATGTAGAAACACATGGTACTTCCCTGAAATCTGTCCAGACTATAAACTCAAGATGTTAAAGACTGGATTTGTCTTGGTTTGTTTCTTTGGTCCTTGCATTATCTCCCAGTAACTGATATTTGGTAGGTTCTCAGTAAATATTTGGTGAACAAATAAATTGTGTTATCAGAAGATATTGGTCCACCCAAAATCAATGCACCCTTGTCCATAGCACAGGGTTGTTTACGGAACTACATTTCCTAGTCCCCTTGCATCCTGGGGTGACCATATGTCTAGTTCTTACCAGTAGAACATAAGTAGAAGTGATTTGGTTTCTTTCTCAGTTGGAGTACTTGAAGTAGGTCCTTTTCCCTTCCAGTGCCTAGAAACAAACAAGTCCAAGGCTCTGGGTGGTTAGGGAGCCACAAGATGATAGAAGCCTAGATTTCCAAGTTACCGTGTGGGGGAAAAAAAAATGGTTTGTCCATTGAGAAAATTTATATTGAGCATTTGCATAAGTGAGAAAAACTTACTCTGTGATTCACACAAAAATCTGTATGAGATTGTTTAAGAAGTTTATTCACAATAGGTAAAAACTAGAAACAACCCAAATGTTCATTAACTGGTAAATGAATAAACATATCAGTAAATGCATACAACAGAATACCATTCAGCAATAAAATATGTGTTAATGTTATGTATATATATATATATGAGAACATGAATGAATCTCAAAAAGCTATGCTATGTAAGAGAAGACAGACAGACAGACAGACACACACACACACACACACATACACACAAGGGCTATATAGTGAATGATTTCATTAATGTAATATTCTGGAGAAGGCAAAACCATAGGAACAGAAATCAGAGCAGTAACTGCTCAGTTCTAGGGATGGAAGAAGAGAACTACTCCAAAAGGGCATAAGGGAACTTTTAGGGGTGATGGGAATGTTCTGTATCTTGGTTGTGGTGCTGAATACTTAGTTTTAAATCTTCGTTAATGTTCATTGCAACTGTACACTTTAAAAGGGTGAATTTTACTTTATATAAATTATTCCTCCATAAACTTGATTATTAAAACATCTTCTGTATTAAGACAATGGAATCTTGGAATTTATTTAGTACACGGTCAAGTATGTTAGTGTCATCCTAGCTAATACATGAATGGAGGAAGAGTAAAGTCAAACTCCACCCCAGGGGCTGCTTTAGCATGCTCCAATGCCCTGCATGTTGCTGAGCTCATAATAAATGCTCAGGAAAAATGTGTTGAAGTAACTTTAATTTCTCTCCCACACTTTTTTCATTCTGTAGTTTGCCTACAATCAGTTATATATTCATTCATTCATTTCCTCCTATCATTGCGCATCGTGAAACAAAAGCTGCCAAGCTCCACACTCTGCAAACACATTTTTCAAATGCTTTCCATGCAAGCAATCAGGCATTGGTCTGTTTTATTCATAAGGTGATTTTTCTTTCTAGCTGCTAGAGCCACTTAAACATTTAATACCCATAAAACTGCTTTAATTTTTTAAGAACACAAATGGGGATTCCATTGCACTAAATATGGAATTATTTGGTGTCATAGCAACAAGCCTCATTTGATCATTCAGAATTCACTCACTGAGCGTAGCTCTCAAAAAAACAGTCTGACCTACTTGGTCACTCTTCTCAGTCACATATTTTGAACCCTAGGCTTCCAATACTCCCTGCCTGTTCACCTTGAAATTATCCTTTTCTACTTTGAGAGGAATCAATACCCATAATGTTTGACTGAATCTATTTCCCAAAGTTAATCAGAACCAACAAAAGTGTGCTGGAAAAGAAAGAATACCTGAGAAGAAGCAGAATCTCTATTTATTATGATTTTCTAGAATGTATTCTCCAAGAATACACAGAGTTAAAATATTAAAGTAGCTTGGAGAGAAGATGGTTAAAAGCTTTGAAAGCAGGTGTGTTAGTCAGGCTAGGATAAGCTCTGCTGGGTAACAAACAATTCCATAATTACGCATCAAGACTTTATTGTACTTTTTACTCAAACAAGTCTGTTTGAGGACTAGGAGGCTTTCCAGAGTGTCTGAACTCCATGCAGCCACTTTGCAGTCCAGGATTTTTTTAATACAAATATCCATCAGAATCTCAACCCACATACGTGGAAGTTCTGTGTTATAGGCATGTTTGGCAATCAGAGCCTCATTCTTCTCATCTATGAAAATGACATAATAAATCTATTGTCAACAAGGGGTTAAGAATTTTATATATTCTCTATCCCAGAGCTGCTGTACTGATAAATTGGACCTAATGGAGGGGCAATACTTAAAGTAGCAGAAGATGGCCAATTAGGAGCAGCTCAGGATTGCAGCTCCCAGTAAAAGCGCAGAGGGTGAGTGGAGGAAGAATTCCCAGATGGATTTTTATTGCCCACAGACCAGGAGATTCCCAGGTGGAGGAGCCCCATGGGTCGCCAGCGTGGCTGGTTTAGCCGGTGCAACTGCTTTGCCGGCTTCCCAGGGTGGCAGTTCTCTGTACAAAATATACGGGCCTGGGCACCATTTTAGCTGGTGATTGGAGCCCCACGAAGGCCAAATCACCCATTCATCTGATTAAAAGGAGGACTGAAACAGGGAGCCAGGCCAGGAGATTCCCGAACAAAAAACACCCTGAATCTCAGCACTGCTGTTTCAGCTGGCACAGTGAGTCGCTGCTTGGGAAATCACACAGATCTTGGTGCCTTTTCAACAGGTGACTAGAACAACTGGGAAAGAGTCAAGCGTTCAGCTAAAAAACAAAAAGGCTATGAGTCAGGGAGCCACGTGATCAGCCTTGGCTAATCCCACCCCCACAAAAAAACAGCAATTGGAAACGTTCTGGGTTGAGAGTTTCACAGCAAGCACACCTGAAGCTGGAAAGGGCCAGCTCTGTGGGGGAGGGGCGTCGGCCATTACCTAGGCAGTCCACCACTACAGAGGTAGTCTGCCATTGCTGAGGCAGCCCACCATTGCCAAGGCAACAGAGAGAGTCCGCCATTACAGAGGTGGGCCGATTTTGCAGGGCAGTTCTAACTACAGCCGTATAAACAGGACTGCATGGAAGTTCACACGGCAGCTGGGTGGAGCCCACAGCAGCTCAGCAAAGCCTCTGCAGGCAGACAGTGACTAGGCTGCCTCCTCGCTGGGCAGGGCAGCCCTAATAAAAAGGCAGCAGCACAACAGAAACTCATAAATAAAACCCTAACTACCCAGGACAGAGCACGTGGAGAAAAAAAAAAGGGGGGGTTATGAGTTCTGCTGCAGCAGGCTTAAACATACCTGCCCAGCAACTCTAAATGAACAGTGGAGATCACAGCTCTGCACTTGAGCTCCTATAAATGACAGACTCTCTCCTCAAGCAGTTCCCTGACCCCCATATATCCAAAGAGCCACCTCATAAAGAAGAGCTCAGACTGATATTAGGCGGGTATCCATCTGGGACAAAGATAGCAGAAGAAGAAACTAGCAGCAACCCTTAATGTTCTGCAGCTGCTGCAGGTGATCCCCAGGCAAGCAGGGCCTGGAGTGGACCTCAGCAGTCCTACAGCAGAGGGGCCAGACTGTTAGAAGGAAAACTAAGAAACAGAAGGAAACAACTTCATCATCAACAAACTGGATGTCCACTCAGAGATCCAATCTGAAAGTCAACAACTTCAAAGACGACAGGTGGATAAATCCACAAAGATGGGAAGAAACCAGCACAAAAAGGATGAAAGCACCCGAAACCAGAACGCCTCTCCTCCTACAAGGGATTACAACTCCTTACCAGCAAAGGAACAAACCTGGACGGAGAACGAGTGTGATGAAATGACAGAATCAGGCTTCAGAAGGTGGATAATAAGAAACTTCTGTGAGCTAAAAGAACATGTGCTAACCAAATGCAAAGAAACTAAGAACGTTGAAAAAAGATCTGATGAAATGCTAACAAGAATGGACAACTTAGAGAGGAATATAAGTGAATTGATGGAACTGAGAAACACAACATAAGAACTTGTGAAGCATGCACAAGTTTCAACAGCCGAATTGACCAAGCAGAAGAAAGGATATCAGAGGTCGAAGATCAACTCAATGAAATAAAACAAGAAGGCAAGACTGGAGAAAAAAGGGTAAGAAGGAATGAACAAAGTTTCCAAGAAATATGGGACTATGTGAAAAGACCTAATCTACGTTTGATAGGTGTACCTCAATGTGACGAAGAGAATGAATCCAAGCTGGAAAACACTCTTCAGGATGTCATCCAGGAAAACTTCCCCAACCCTAGCAAGGCAGGCAAACATTCAAGTCCAGGAAATACAGAGAACACCACAAAGATATTCCTCAAGAAGAGCAACCCCAAGGCACATAATCGTCAGATTCACCAGGGTTGAAATGAAGGGGAAAATGCGAAGGGCAGCCAGAGAGAAAGGTCAGGTAACCCACAAAGGGAAGCCCATCAGACTCACAGTGGATCTCTCAGCAGAATCCCTACAAGCCAGAAGAGAGTGGCGGCCAATATTCAACATCCTTAAAGAAAAGAACTTTCAGCCCAGAATTTTACATCCAGCCAAACTAAGCTTCATAAGTGAAGGAAAAATAAAATTCTTTGCAAACAAGCAAGTACTCAAGAGATTTCATCACCACCAGGCCTGCTTTACAAGAGCTCCTGAAAGAGGCACTAAACATAGAAAGGAACAACCAGTACCAGTCACTCCAAAAACATGCCAAATCGTAAAGAGTTGAACACAATGAAGAAACTGCATCAACTAATGGGCAAAACAGCCAGCTAGTATCAAAATGGCAGGATCAAATTCATGATTTCAGTCTTCTTAAATTGATTAAGACTTATTTTGTAGTCTAATGCTTCAGTTCATTGAAATGTTAGCTATATATTTGTTAAGTTTATTTGGTCTACAGTGTTGTTTAAGTCTGCTGGTCCTTACTATTTTATGTCTGGATGACTTATCTGTTATTGAAAGTGAGATGTGGAAGTTCTCTACTATTATTGTATTGCCATCTGTCTCCCTTCAAATCTGATAATGTTTGCCTTATGTACTTATGTGCTTCAATGTTGACATTCATTGTTATGATGAGAGATTTGACAAGGAAATTAGCAGAAACCTTAAAAAAAAAAAAGAAAATAAAAGGAGAGAAGAGAAAATATACAATGAAACTTTCATTTTTTTAATTCTGCGTAAGGTAAAAACAAAATCTAACCATGTTAAGCAACTCAACATAAATTCCTTGTCTTTATTAAAAAAACCACTGTGGGAGGCCGAGGCGGGTGGATCACAAGGTCAAGAGATCGAGAACATCCTGGTCAACATGGTGAAACCCCATCTCTACTAAAAATACAAAAAATTAGCTGGGTGTGGTGGCGCGTGACTGTAATCCCAGCGACTCAGGAGGCTG
>NW_016107410.1:2862116-2871918 GCF_001604975.1 Cebus imitator
AAGTAGCAAATTTTTTTAAGGGAAGAATATCATGGCATAAGAGACATTAGGTCACTCTTGCATCTCAGAGTCAAGAATGATCTAGAAGTAAAACAACTTTCAAATTTGAACCAATTTGTTGCAGTACAAAGAGATTGAAGAATGACAAACTAGGCATGGGCCCCATGTGGTCAGATACTCTGGGTTTTGACAACAGTAGCCCCAGCCTGGCGCATGGCAGGTGATCAAAGTTACTAAATCTTGAATGAAGCAGGGATTCTGAACTCATCTCACCATAACAGTTGTTATCACCCCCAAATGAGCTCTGGTTTTCTCATATATAAAGAGAATATCTGAAATGATACTTCCAGCTCTGAAATGCATCATTTATAGCTCCTAAAAGTGAACAGGGCCTTAAGGGGTCATGTAGTTTAATACCATTCCTGCTGTCTCTGCTTTCGCCCCTAGCAGAACACTTAAACCTTCCATGACAGATTGTTATCCATCCTTTGATGGGATAGATGTAAATGACATTGGGTGATTTTTCTGTATCTCCCCTTACATACCATTAATAATTCCCTATCTTATATTTTTAAAGTGCAGTGCCTACCAACAAAAATGTCAAAATTGACATACTGAGATTATAGCTATAAGTACAGAGTCAAATAGCTCAGAAAAAGCAATTTGGATTCCGGGTTTGGCTGCTGTCCTAAAGATACTGCATAGTGCATTGATATTATAGAGGTGTATGGAAGTAAAATCAGTTTCCCAAGACATACTTATACTCTGGTTACACAATTAACAAAAAAGGCTATTAAAGCTAATCTGTGGTTGTTAGCATTTGAAAGAAAGCTCCCTGGAAAATGGGAGCTTTCTTTCATTTCATTTCATTATGATGTTTTTTAGGAACACTATAATGTTCCTAAGAAAGAAAACATTACAACAGAGAAACCAAATTTGGTGATGGCACTTTTCTCCACTTTGGATGGATGATGGACAGATAATGTGAACAGATGATAGATAAATCAGTAATGTGAACAAATGGCAGAGAGAGGGAGCTGTCTTCTGTAGCAGAAGGACATTCTTAGGGGCTTTGCCTGACTCAAAGGAGTACAACTGCTTTGAGGGTGAATTAAGTACTCAGTCATTCATCAAACAAGAGAATATATTTTGTGACTTAAAATAATTTTAATGCTAATTAAATAAAAGGTGCCCTCCTCACATTCTCTCATAATAAATTTATTTCTTAAGTCCTTATGACAAAGCGGTTAACGAAAAGCTTGGTTGAAATTGCAAAACCTGACAATTGAAAGACAGTGGGATAGTCGGGCTAGTTCAGGGGGGTGAAATGGGGGTGAGATGACAGGGAGCAGGACAGAGCAAAACAAGTGTATTAGTCAGGCTAGGATAATCTATGCTGGGTAACAATTCCATAATTACACATCAAGACTATTGCACTTTTTACTCAGACAAGTCTGTTTGGGGACTAGGAGTCTTTCCAGAGGGTCTGGCCTCTATGTAGACACTTTGCAGCCCAGGATTCTTTAATCCAATGGGTCTGCCATATCAGTATGAAGATTCTTCATTCATCAGGGCAGAAAAAGAGGCAGTAGAGAACTACCCATTGATGACTACCATACAGGACAACTTTGAAGAGACCAAGATTCTCTGGCCCCCAAGTCATCTTGTTAATAAGCTGTACACTCACTGAATTCAGTTACATCACCACATAAGATTCTCTACCCCTATCTTTTCCAGCAACACAAAAATTAAATCAGCCTATATAAAGATTTCATATGTGAACATTTGAAATTACATATAAGGGCTCATTCATGGAGCTCAGCATTAGAGTAAGGAGGAAAGGAAAAATTCATATTGGTAACTGCTGGAGAAGGTGTGAATCCCTACATTGATTCCTAGAATAATTTAGAAACCTAAAAGACCCAGATTTCCATTGATCTGGAATGTCCCCCACAGAATCAAGTTATGGCCCTGACATCTGCTCCTTCTGTTCTAGCCAGGCAGGGCCCTTAGTCCCACATGAAACTCAGCCACTCCAGGCTCCAGTGCAAATGTGGCCCCCATGTAAAGGATGCATGAAGATCTAGAACCCACAGTGTACTGCTCAGCAGCTTGGCAAGGCCAACCTTGCAGCTTACCTCCTGAAATAATAGGTCACATGTAAAGCTGTTTTTGAACTAACTCTCCATCCTCTTAACAACACTATGAAGTGGACACTGCAATTATTCCCATTCTATGTAAAGAAATAGGTATGGAGAGGTTAAACAACATCCCCAAAATAATACAGCCATTACATAGAGGAGATCATAGCCTGACTAATACATAGGCTGAAAGGACACAGAGCAAAATCAGCAAAGGAAAAAGTGCATGGGACAAAGTCTGAAGGAAACCAGGTACAAACTTCCAAAAGTTTTTTATCTGTGGAATTGAAGTAGAAGGCAGGACCAGACTCCAAAAGTGGGGCTTGGACACTGGACCAGATAGAGAACTAACTAAAACAGGGAAGAGGTGAAAGTACTTCTCCATAAGATGTGCCCACCAGTGTGCCATGTCAGCTTACCATTGCCATAGCAACTCACAAACATTACCACTCCTTTCCATGGCAATGACCTGATGACCCAGAGGTTACCACTCTTTTTCTAGAAGTTCCTGCATAATCCACCCCTTAATTTTTATATAATTAAAAGTGAGTATAAAAGTGACTATAGAACTGCCTCTGGGCTCAATGCCTCTGGGGCAGCCTTGCTCTGCCAGGAGCAGCACCACTGCTGCTGCGGTACACTGACACTTCAATAAATGCCACCTGCTTGTCCTTGAATTCTTTCCCAGGCAAAGCCAGGAACCCTCTCAGGCTAAGCCCCAAATATGGGACTCTCCTGTCCTGCATCAGAATCACATAGGACATGCTTAATTCTTCCAGCATCAACCTATGTGAAATGACTACCAGAGAAGTCATTCTAAGATTTAGTGCTCAGGGGCTTTTGTTGAGGGTAGGTCATAAAGGCAATTTTCCACTAGCATATACCAAAATTCTGAGACTCTCAGAAGGAAAGCAAGTATTCAGCATAAACCATATTGTTTGCATAAACAGTTTAGTTAGTTTAGTTTAAGCACAAAAGCCACTTTTATCAGTTCTGGAAATGGTGAAGACTCCCCAAATCCAAGTTCCCAGATGCTAGTCAAGCACCAGCCTGCAAACAAGCCTTTCTAAGCAGTCAGCTTTCCTCGATCAATTCTTTTCACCACACTTTCTTATCCAGCAAACATTATACTAAGGAATGAGTTCCAAAGATTTATTTTTAAGCATCCACTAGGTGCCAAAAATTTATTTTTAAGCATCTACTATATGCTGGGTATACAGAAAAAAATAATCAGACAAAAGACTTTCACTTATAAAGGTTTCATCATCTAGCGAAGAAAACAAACTACAAATAAACTAATAAATATCCAATAAAATTTTTTTTGAAAAATACAAAATCATAGTGAGGGAATAGATATCACAGAAAAGCTACTCCAGAGCGAGAAGTCAGGAAAGCCTTGGCTGTGCAGGTATGTTTGGGCAGTGAAAAGAAGGGGCCAGTCACGGGCTCCTCAGTGAAAAGAGCTTTCTAGGCTGAAGGAGAAGGGAGTGCACAGTTGCTGTGACAGGAATGTGCTGTGTGTATAGAGCAGCCACAAAGAAACTGAGTGAAAATGGAGAGATAGAATATATCCAAAGTCCTCACCTTGGCCAATAAATCCCTCTGTGACAGGCCTCAAGATGCCTTTGGCACATTGCAGCTTGGGGGTGGTGGTGGGGGCTGGGGCTTGAATGGTCTGATTTATGGGTTTTTGTTGTTGTTGTTGTTTTGTTTTGTTTTGTTTTGTTTTGTTTGAGACAGAGTCTCACTCTATTGCTAGGCAGGGGTACAGTGGCGCAATCTCGAGTCACTGCAAACTCCACCTCCCGGGTTGAAGCGATTCTCCTGCCTCACCCTCCCGAGTAGTGGGGACTACAGGCATGCTCCACCATGCCCAGCTAATTTTTGTATTTTTAGTAGAGATGGGGTTTCACCAGGATGGTCTCAATATCTTGACCTCGTGATCTGCCTGCCTCAGCCTCCCAAAGTGCTGGGATTACACATGTGAGCCACTGCATCTGGCCCTGATTTATGTTTTAAAGAATGAGTAAGTCATGCTTCCCACCTACAAGAGGCTCTTGGCCTACTAGGTTAAAGAGTTATGTCAATTAGTGATGGCAATACAGTGGGTTACGTGCTAAAAGAATGATACAGAAAGGAACAAAGTTGAAAAGAAAATGGTATTTGATTTCAAATTTTATTACAAAGCTTCAAAAATAAAAATTATGAGATTAGCATAAGGATTTGTCTATAGCTTTTTCCATGGCTCAGTAGAATAGGATAGTCCAGAATTATAGCTCCATGTGTATGGACAACTGATTTTGACAAACATGAAAAGACAAGTTAGTAGCAAAGGAATAGCCTACTCAGCCAACTGTGATGGAACAATCAGATGGCCATATACAAAAAAATTAACTACAATCCATACCTTGCACCATATATAAAAATTAATTTGAAATAAATTGTGAACCTACTTATAATACTTAAAATCACCCTACTTCTAAAAGAAAACATAAAAGAAATTATTTGTGGCTTTGGGTGGGACAAAGTTTTCTCAGATAAATCAACAAAAGCACAATCCATTAAAAAAAAAAAACAAGTTTATAAATTTGACTCCACCAAAATTTTAAATGTCTCTTTTCAAAAGACTCTGCTAATATAATCAAAAGCAAACCATAGACTGAGAGAAAATATTTAAAAATCGTATCTGTGATAAACAGCTTGAATCCAGGATATAAAAAAGAACCTTCAAAACTCAACTATAAGGAAACAAAGAAGTCATTTTTTTTTAAATGAGCAAAATGTTTAGGCAGACATTTTACTGTAAAAGATATATGGATGGCAAATAAATATGACAATATGCTCAACATTATAGCCACAATGAGATACCACTATGCAACTGTCATAATGACTAAAATGTAAAGCAAACAATTATTTTAAGCTTTGGCAAGAATGTAAAGAAAAGGAAAGTCTCATATACCCCTGGTGGGATGTAAAATGGTACAATTACTTTGGAAAACAGTTTGGCAGCTTCTGAAAAGCTTAAATACATGCCCATCATATGATTCAGACTTCTACTTCCAGGTATTTACACATACCCAGAAAAATGAAAGCATATATTAATATACATGATTTTCATAGACGCTTTATTTGGAATAGCCCAAATGTCCATCAGTAACGGAAGACATAAACAAATTCTAATATAACCTATACAATGGAATACTACTCAGCAATAAAAAATAATGAATTATTGATACATGAAAAATATGGCTTATTGTCAAATTGACCATGCTGAGTAAAGGAAGTGAGAAATAAAAATACAAACTGCTTAATTTCATTTGTATAAGACTCCAGAAAATACAAACTAATCTACAGTGACATTAAGCAGATAAATGTTTGCCTAGGCAGAGAGGCAGTGAAAGCGTAGGAGGGAAATGTTATAAAAGGGCATGAGGAAATTTCAAATAAATTCATTATTTAATCATGATGATGGCTTCACAGGGGTGTGTGTGTGTGTGTGTGTGTGTGTGTGTGTGTAGAAATGGAGAAAGAAGAGATGGAAAATATACATGATGTGAGAAAAACATCAGGACAGTGCCCTAAGTGGATGCCTACCTGTTACACCTGATTCTTGACTCTTAATTCAGTATGATGCAACTACCTGCCCAGATGCCTTCATGTTTCCAGCTTCTGAAATATATCCTTATTAACTGCTCCAGACTTCAGAAACTTATCTGAATGTCCAGATACCACCCATACTGGATGTAGCTGAGCCATCTGGCCAGAGTTCTTTCTTCAACTCTTAGTAAGAACTTATAGTTTAAAAAAGCATGAGACTTCATGTGAAAATATGCTCAACATCAATTATTATTAGGGAAATGTTAATATAAACAATGAGCTTTCTAGAATATCTAAAATGGAACAATCCAATAACACTAATTACTGGCAAGGCTGCAGATACATAGGAACTCTCATTCACTCTTGATGGAAATGCAAAATGGTACAGCCAATTTGAAAGGTAGTTTTTTCCGTTTCTTACAAAGCTAAACATAGACTTGCCACACAATCCAGCAATTGCACTTCCTGGTATTTACCCAACTGATTTGAAAACTTAGGGACATACATACACACATATACACATACACAGAGAGAGAAAGAGACAGAGCACATGAATGTTTGTAACAGCTTTACCTATAATTCTCCAAACTAGAAGCAACCAAGATTCCTTTCAACAGGTAAATACATCAACAAATTATGGTACATACATACAAAGGAATACCATTCAGCATTAAAAAAAAATAATAATAAGCTATCAAGCCACACAAATGCTTGGATGAATCTTAAATGCATACTGCTAAGTTAAAGAAGCCAGTTGGAAAGACTTTATACTCTGTAGTTCCATTTATATGCCATTCTACAAAAGTCAGAACTATGAAGATGGTAAACAGATTAGTTGTCGCCAAGGATTTGGGGAGATAGGGTTGAATAAGTGAAGCACAGGAAATTTTTTTAAGGTGGTGAAACTACTCTGTATAATACTATAATTGTGAATATATGACATTATGCATTTATCAAAACCAATAGAATTTTAAGGCATGAGTGAGTCTGAATGTGCAAGTGAAATAATCATACTTTAGGATGTTGAGGAATGCAATGATGTGATGATGGAATGCAGGATGTTAGAAAAATCTAACTGTGTAACAAGTGTATGAAACAATCTCACTGAAAGGTACTGAAGAAAAGGTGCTGACCCATGTAACTTTGGAAATGAGTGGAGTATGTAAGACTAAAGGCAAAAGGAGATGCACATAAATACTGTATTCTCTATGATAAATTGATTTCCCATGAAGGTACAGGTTAACAATTCTGAAACCACTATTCATGTATGCTGGAATTAAATGACTAGGTAAATAAAATGAAAGATGGTGAGGGCCAGATTTTTCACTGTCAAAGTAGAAGATTACAATATGCAAGGAGAAAAGGCTAGAATGGTGTATGTGTAATAGATTAGGTTGAGAAGCATTAGCACAAATTAATATTTCATTTAATATAAATACAGATGGTTACATTAGAGATATTCATAGATATGTATATATATAAACAGTTTAGTATACACATATATGTCTTTTTTCTGTCAGCTGAGGTGGCCTAGAAGCCACAAAATCCCAGTGGCAGAACACACCTAACATCCAATTCTTGGCTTCTAATATCATTCTCCAACAAAAGGGCATGAGCTCCTTCAAAAAATGACTCTAGAACTGGGTCAGAAAATATATAATATGAACCTGCAGCAATTCATAGTGCCAGAAATGTAAAGGAGTACTAAAAAAAAAAAAAAAACTACAACTCATGATAATGGAGGTATACAAAGGATGCAAGAGCCAATCGGAAGAACAACAAAATAAGTAGTAATTAATTATAACCGGAATTATAAAGTAAACATTATGAGTCTGTACAGTGTGATTTAATTAAATGGAAGAATAATTCATTTAAGACCTTATAGATACTAAGATCTTATAAATATTAACTTTATATAAATTCAAAATAAATATTAATTCATTAAGTCAAATATAAATGTATATAATTAATGTTAAGAGTAGGCAAATCTACCATGCAGAATGAGTTCTAATAATTTTCATGTATACTTCACTCTCAAGAAAGTGGACTGTAACGCCACTCTTGTGGCCTTAATCATGCCGTATGTCTTGAGTCATTTGAAATGTTGGAAATAAGCTCATGATACAGGGAGTTGTTATGTATGATGCTTAAGGTCAAAATGAAAGGGCAAGAAGGGGTATGCATGGAAGCACAGAAGTGAGAGCAATGGCCGAAGGATGTTGGGTTGAGACCATCTGACTGTTTTCTGGAGGAGTTTGGGGAACATGGCCCCATGTACTTATAAGAAACGCAAAGATGCAGGAGTTTAAGTATGGGAGTTTTTTTTGTTTGTTTGTTTGTTTGTTTGAAGTATGTAGTAACTTTCTTCCAGTATATAGTAAGGAGAAAAGGAGGGGGATGGGGGAAGCAACTCTGCAGTGGAGAAACCTGACAAATCCTGTCAGCCTGGTGATCAAGCTTAACATCGTAGTAATAAATCATGTTGTAGCACATACCCTTAATATGGTGGGATAAGAAGGGTCCTTCACTTCTCTGGTCTTTCTCTTAAAACCACAATTTCATCATGAGTAAAACGTTAGAAAAATCCTAATTGAGCAATATTCTACAAAATATCTGACCAGTGCTACTGGTCATCAAAAACAAGGAAAGTCTGAGAAACTGTCATAATCAAGAGGAACCTAAGAGATATAACAACTAAATCTAAATGTCATACCCTGTATGATATTCTGTAGCAGAAAAAGTGCATTAGGTAAAACGAAGAAAATCTGACTACATTGTAGATTGTTAAGTAAAATAATATATTAGTAGTGGTTCATTAATTGTAACAAATGTACTATGCAAACTATTAATAATATGGGAAACTGTGTGTAGGATATACGGGAACTCTTCATACTATCTTTAAAATTTTGTGTAAATCTAAAACTATTCTAAAGTTTTAAAAACCTTTTAAAACTCATGCGACTTTGGAGTCAAATAAAGTTGGGTCTAGTTGCACATGCTATGAGACCTTAGGCAAGATGCTCGACAGCTCTGGACTTTGGTTTCCACAATGTCCATGTGAACACACCCACATCCATTCTTCAGTGTCTGTGGTAGTTGAGCCCCTAACACAAGCTCTTTTTCTCTCCCCAAATCTGCACCTGATAACAATTGCAAAGCCCCTGGAAGAAGTCTGAAGGCTATCCATCTGGCTCATCTCCAGAACTCAGACAGCATGGATGAAAGTCTAACAACCATGAGGCACGTTAATGGGATTTTTCTGTACTGGATCCTGCACCTTCAGATGTCTTATAAGTACATGAGGCCATGTTCCCCAAACTCCTCCAGAGAACAGCCAAATGGTCTCAACTAACCCAACAGCCTTCAGCCCTTGCTCTCACTTCTGCACTTCCACACATGTCCCTTCTTGCCCTTCCATTTTGACCTAAAAGTTCATATATAAAAGCTTCCTGTATCATGAGCTTATTTCCAGCATCTCAAAAGACTCAAGATGTGTGGCATGATGAAGGCCACAGTTGGCCAATCTTTCCTTCTGTTTCATCCTATTTTCTCTGGCTTTTATTCTTCCCTTTATCAGTTTCCCATGTTTCACCATAGTCAGCATCTAAACAGGACCCAAAGTAAAATCTTAGTTCAAAGAATTGCAGCAAAAACAAGAGGTAATGAAATTAAGTGGATGGAATGAAGCCTTCTTTATGTTGTTGTAGGTATTTAGCAGATACTAACACAAGGCTTACTATGTGCATTATACATATTAACTCATTTGACTAAGACCTTATAATATTATGATCCTATAATTATTAATTAATTTCATCCTCATTTTATCCCTATGGTACTCTCATCATTTGCATTTTGATGATGAGGAAACAGAAGCACAAAAAGGTTCAATAATTTGCCCTGGGTAAGAGCTGATATGTAGTTGGGCAAAGATGAGGTTCAAACCCAGGTGATTTGTCTCCCTGGTCCAGAGGCGGCATGGCAACAGGGACAAACGCTTCAAATTATGTACTTTTTTCATGTTTGTAGCAGCCCTTTAAAGTCACTATTTTGATACCTCCCTCCCT
>NW_016107410.1:2872788-2875040 GCF_001604975.1 Cebus imitator
AAAGAAAGAAAGAAAGGAAAGAAAGGGAGAAGAAAGAGAACAGCCTACCAAACAATGTTCTCCCACCCAATCCCCATTTCTGTCTCCCATCACCCTATGCCCTCACCAAGACATCCAGCCCTGCAGCCAGCATCCTGTGCCTCCCCTGCCCTTTCAAATAAATCAATCAAGACCAAAAAGCTCTATCATCACTTATCCTGCACAGATCCAGACCTTTCCTGCAGTTTGCAGTTAATAATAGCACTATTATTATTGACAAATAACACTATTATTGCTCAAAGTGTTATCTTTGAGCAATAATAACACTTCTCAAGCCTTATGCCAGTTCTCTACAAAATTCTCTGTTTAAATAATCATAACCTCTCCACGCTCCCACCCAAAAGGGATGCCTTGGTTTCCACCCCTATGGAAATAATTGGCATTTATAACCCAGCAACCCAACACAGAAGACAAATTTTTAAGAAGATAAATTTTAACAGAGCAAAGCACTGCAGAAGCCACATCGCTGCCTTTGCTATCATCTGGCATTGATGAGGTTGATCCAATCACATTTTTAAATATATTTGTAACTCAAATTTGGTGTTTTTCAGACCTTGGGGTACCTTTTCAGACCTTGGGGGAATTTTAGTAGCAGGAAAGATTCCTGCAGGTGTGTTTTGAATGACTGTGGAGTTTTGCTGTCTCGTGAGTTCTCTTCCACGTGTCCTCCTTCTCTAAGCCTCAGCTCCTTGCTCTTTCCCTCTCATCTTTCCATCCTATTAGCAATTTCTGGTGAAGCATGGACATCACGAGGAGGGGCATAGTATGGGCTAAGTTAGAAATAAGTCAATTATCTGATGAAAAGAGCATACAACCAGTGGTTGCAAGAACCAGCCCAGTCCCAGTGTTACTAACTGCCCTGTCTGTGGGTTTGGCAGAGTTCATTCATTGCTCCAAGCAGAAGTTAACTCATCAAGCAAACAGAATAAATCAGCCCCTGTCTACCTCTTGTGCTCTGAGAATCACAAAGTGATTCTCAACTGGGCAATAATGACTCCTCAATAGTCTTTGGAAATGCAAGTAAGCATGGGGTGGAGGTGTCACAACATCTAGGGATTTGGGGATTGGGGGTGGCAAGACTGCCAAATGGCCTGCAAGAATCTAGACAGTCCCTCATAATGAAGAATTTCCCCCACTAACATTGCTCATATTATACCCTCTAAAAAAATTCCTGTTGGAGAACCCGAAGACCTCCAAAAATTCAAAGAGCTTTATAAATGCAAGTATGTTAACACTAAGTACTTAAACGTTTGTCCAATTTTCTATTTCATTAGAAGGAGTTCTACAACTGGAAAACCGTGTGTGTGTGTGTGTGTGTGTGTGTGTGTGTGTGTGTGTGTGAAATGCAATAACAAAAATTAGAAAAAGCACTAATAATGCTTCTCAAGCCCTAGGTACTAATTCTAGCTCTATCACTGACTCACTGTGTGACCCTGAGAAGCCACTTCCCTTCTCTTGGGTCACATGGTTTCCTGATCCATGGATGAAATGTTGATTCTCATTAATTTCTAAGGTACCATAAAGCTCGACATTTCCATAACTCTAAGACCCATAAAAAAAAACTAATTATTCTTTCTGTACTTTAATAAGCAAATGTGACCAGTGCAGGTAGATTAAATAAAGGAGCTAAAGATTGATAGGGGTTAGCATGCATTTTCCTATAAAGGTTAAGTCTAGCAAAATGACAGCAGCAATGAAAGGACACCCCACCAAGAGGTGACAATGGCAATGGCAAGGGTGTTGTAAACTTCTGCTGGTGGTAGTTTCAGGTTAAGAGAAAAGCTGCAAAAATGCGAAAGCATATTTTTTTCGCTGAGTAAGCTATCTTGAGTCTGAACAGAATCGTAACTGGTAGGGGAAAAAAGTTCGAATGCAGCCACTAATTTAGTCTATGGATATGGATGAAGCACAAACTGTAGGGCAAACCCTGAACTAGGAATAGCAACACAAAGAGAAGGCATGACCCCTGTCCTCAAGGGCACACAATCAGGAAGAAAACAGATAAACAATTTTTAAAAACATAAATGCCTGCGGGGCGCGGTGGCTCAAGCCTGTAATCCCAGCCCTGTGGGAGGCCGAGGCGGGTGGATCACGAGGTCAGAAGATCGAGACCATCCTGGTCAACATGGTGAAACCCCGTCTCTACTAAAAAATACAAAAAATTAGCTGGGCATGGTGGCACGTGCCTGTAATCCCAGCGACTCAGGAGGCTG
>NW_016107410.1:2875151-2885518 GCF_001604975.1 Cebus imitator
AACAAGAGCGAAACTCCGTCTCAAAAAAAAAAATAAAAAAAAAAAAAAAAAAAAAAAAAAAAACATAAATGCCATAAAATGCAAGTTTCCATGGGTATATAGAAGAGAGAAGATGTAATCCCCAAAGAAAATCAGCCTTCGCAAATCCTTGATGTATTCAAGGATGGCCCAGGAGAGAGCAGGAGCTAAGGCTGGTGGGAGGGCGGGAGCATCCCTGCCCTGAGGCAAGGATGACAACACAGTGAGTCATGAGACAGCAAGGCACACAGGCGGAAAATGAGTGATTTTGTTTGCTTTGACAGCAGGGTGATTAATAAGAAATACCAAGATAAAATCTGGCCCTCAAGCCTGTAATCCCAGCACTTTGGGAGGCCGAGATGGGCACATCATTTGAGGTCAGGAGTTCGAGACCAACTTGGCCGACATGGTGAAACGCCATCTGTAGGCAAAATACAAAAATTAGCTGGGCATGGCGGTGTGCACCTGTAATCCCAGCTACTCAAGAGGCTGAGGCAAGAGAACTGCTTGAATCTGGGAGGCAGGGGCTGCAGTGAGCCAAGATGGTGCCCCTGATCTCCATCCAACCTGGGCGACAGAGAGACTCCATCTCAAAAAAAAAAAAAAAGGAATAAAAATACAGAGATAAGACTGAATAGATGCACATAGGTCAGCTGTGTGAGTGGCCTATGTCTGTTAGGCTGTAAGGATTTATCTGGTAGGCTGCAAGTAACAAGAAGATTGGAATTCGTGACAGGAAAAAGACAAGTTATCCTGTGTTAAAGTAAGGGAATCAAAGTGGTGGAAGGGAACAGATAATTTGTTTTACATTTTAAAAAAATAAAAAGTATTTGATGTTTGCAGGTTTGTTACATGGGTATATTGCATGATGCTGAGGTTTGGGGCGCAGATGGCCTCGTCACCCACGTGGTGAGCACAGTACCCAGTAGATAGTTTTTCAACCCACACCTTTTTCCTTCCTCCTCCTTTAGTAGCTCCCAGTGAGTCTTGTTCCCATCTTTATGTTCAAGTGTACTCAATTTTCTATGTCGAAAACCATAAGCTACTATGACAAAAGGAAAGGGCGAGTGTGATTTAAAAGAGTTCAAGAATAATAGTGAGTTCAAAATGAAAATTAGCACAAAGCCTTTCCTGTCACCTTACTCTCAGTTTCCAGTAAAATGAAAGTGACAATTAAAACCAAACACAAAAAGAATAAGAGGGAACGGTCAGCAAACAGGAGATGTTAACAACCCAGAAAAAGGTTGGAATTCTGTGAGTGGGTAAAATGTAACTAGGAGGCCCAGAATACGCAGAGGGCTGAAATCAAGAGAAAGAGTTCATTTGTCCTACAAAAAGCCAATGGGAATTTCAGATTCTAAGTCAGCAAGGAAGATGGACAGGGAAAGAGTTCATAAGAAAGGGGATAGTAACTGGAACTCCATCTACTGGCCACTGTTCTAGTCAATGTCCCATGTTACCCAGCCCCTTGCAAATGCACAGAGACACACATGTACACACATATACACACACGTATGCGCACATGTTCATACACACTGGCCGGTCCTTAGGAGCACAGCTGACACCGGACATGAGATCCCCAGGAGAAACACACACCATCAGGACAAGAACAGCACAAGAGAACTTCTCTAAAAAGAAAATGAATAAACTGACCAACGGAAAATTTAGCTGTTAGGGTGGACTTCACCTCCCTGAGTAAAATCCTCTTTTTTCTTTTCAGCACTTAAGAAGTCCCGGTGTAAGCCCAGATTTCAATAAGCTCCCCTTGAAGGTTGCCCAGCTAAAGGTGGCCATTTAGCCCAGTGCTAGCCGATGAGATGGAGGAGGAAGACGAATGGAATGGGGTCCTCCAGGAGGAGCCGTTGGTTTCCCAATAATAATCTCAGATGCAAGACAAGACCTTTTAGTCATTCTTCATGTCTGGAACTTCACATGACAATGGAGTAGGAATGTCCATCTTGGGACCATGAGGTGACAAAAAAAATAAATGAAAGAATGAAGTAAGCACAGAAAAACTGGAAACTAGAGACTGAATCCATTTTTAAAAACTGTCTTAGCTGCTGGATAAGACCTAGAACGTTCTTTGTTCTTTGTCCAGTCTTCTTTGGAGTGAGATAATTAACATCTAAATTGTTGAAGCCACTTTTGTTGGGTTTTCTACTGCTTGTGGACAAACACATCCCAACCAATAGAAGTAACTAACCATCAGACCTAAAAGATAAAGTGACTGAAGGGGATGTTACTGAGAAGTAACACTGCGTAGAAACAGAAGCACTTCTTGACTATTTTTTAAGTCATGTACTTGTTACCTTCATAAAAAGAAGCAGGCTGATTTGGAGAAAGTATTGTATGTATCAGAGTCTTTTTCTTTGTTTTGTCAAATACACTAAAATTTGTTTTAATTGTACTTTTAAATTGTTTCTTTTTTAACTATTTGATAATATTTTGTATTAAAACAGAAATCAGAAATTTTTTTCATAGGATTTGGTCAAAGTTTGTGTTTTTCCTGGGGATCACACGTGGTAGTGACTCCCAGTTGAAGGATATTATAGCTGTGCAGACACTTCCACTGTCCCCTTATCTGGTGGCAGTGAATATAGAAAACAACATGAAACTGACTCTGCAAGTTGTTTCACAGTTGACAGCTTTGTGACCTTAAGATGTTTTTGTGTACTGATGGGAAGGAGAGGTACATAACCAAAAAGACAGTGGTTGTCTAGCCCAATTTGTGTGAGGATCACCTGTATGAAGGAGCTTGCTAAAAATGCAGGGTTCTGAGGCTCGACTTCAGAACGTATGCTTCAGTAGGAAGTCCCCAAATGATACAGGTGTCCCCAGGACCATGCTAACTACCAGGTGGTTTGAGAAACACTACACTCTAGGGTCAGTGGGGAAAGCAGTTAGCATCCCATAGAATGGATTGGCCATTCTCACGCCCCCCAGCCATCGGTGCTTCATCCTTGCAACAAATGTTTGTTGAGCTCACACAGCATACTCATCACTAACACACAGAGCTAATTAAGGCAGTAGTCTCTCCCTTGAAGACTTAACAATACACCTAGAATGAATAACACATTAACAGAATTTCCCTTAGGATTCTTGGGAATACATTTTTAAAGACTTTGGATACCCAGGGAAAATTCTGCTGTTCAGTGCAGAATAACTCAGAAACATTTCTTCCAACATCAGAGAGACTGAAATCAAACTACAAACCCTGGATCCAGTTTCTGCTAGCAGAAAGGACCTGGGATCTTGAGCTTTATTCTTCATTCATCTGATACACACACATACACACACACACACACACACACACACACACACACACACATACACACACATATCCCCATATAAACACAGACATACATACACATTTTTCTAGGGTTATAATCTGTAGGGTTGGCTTTCTTTACACAATTGGTTCATATAATCATTTTGCTTGGGGTTCAGATAATGTCAACACATAGAAACATGTAAGCTGTCAACTTTTTAAAATTTTCAACGTGTTTTGACACTTTAAACATCACAGGGAACCAAATTGGTCATTGGTCAAGATTTGCTAAAAGTTTTGAAGAATTCCTGTAACACCAAAGAGTGCAATTTTTATTTCTAGTGGTTTTCACGTTCTGAGTCTACTGGAAATGCTGAAAACTTACCCTGTCATCCAGGTGTTCTAGTGTAATGCTCTCAGACGAGCAGATTGTTGGCATTGTGGAGCAATGGTATTGGCTTTTCCACAAGCAGAAATCAAGTTGATATTTGGTTCCAGGCAAAGCAAATACATTTATGTTCCTGGTTACACTTTAAAATTAATTTCCCCCTAATTCCTCTAACTCAAGTTTTATATTTAACAATTTATTCATCCCCTGCTCTTCATAAATTAGATCCATGAAGCAATAAACAAAGTTCAGATGATGATGCATCATAGCTTTAATTAAAACCACCTTCCTCAGTGCATGTCAAGGCCATCCATGTGGGACTAGCAGTTTTTAAAATAAACTTCTCCAATTTAGGAAAGAAATAATTAATATGTCATAAAGAACATTGAGTACAGGAGTACTACTGGTTCTTTACAAATATTAATTTTTTTGGTGTTTTTTTTAATTGCATTTTAGGTTTTAGGGTACATGTGAAGAACATGCAAGATTGTTGCATAGGTACACACGTGGCAGTGTGATTTGCTGCCTTCCTCCCCATCACCTACATCTGGCATTTCTCCTCATGCTATCTCTCCCCAACTCCCCACCCCGCTCTGTCCTTCCCCTATTTCCCCCTGACAGAACCCAGTGTGTGATGCTCCCCTCCCTGTGTACATGTGTTCTCATTGTTCAACAACCACCTATGAGTGAGAACATGCAGTATTTGGTTTTCTGTTCTTGTGTCAGTTTGCTGAGAATGATGGTTTCCAGGTTCATCCATGTCCCTACAAAGGACCCAAACTCATCATTTTTGATGGTTGCATAGTATTCCATGGTGTACATGTGCCACATTTTCCCTGTCCAGTCTACCATAATGGGCATTTGGGTTGGTTCCAGGTCTTTGCTATTGTAAACAGTGCTGCAATGAACGTTCATGTGCATGTGTCCTTATAGTAGAACGATTTATAATCCTTTGGATATATACCCAGTAATGGGATTGCTGGGTCAAATGGAATTTCTATTTCTAGGTCCTTGAGGAATCGCCACACTGTCTTCCACAATGGTTGAACTAATTTACACTCCCACCAACAGTGTGAAAGTGTTCCTATTTCTCCACATCCTCTCCAGCATCTGTTGTCTCCAGATTTTTTAATGATCGCCATTCTAACTGGCATGAGATGGTAACCCAATGTAGTTTTTATTTGCATTTCTCTAATGACCAGTGATGATAAGCATTTTTTCAAAAAAAAAAAAATTGTGCAATCTACCCATCTGACAAAGGGCTGATATCCAGAACCTACAAAGAACTAAAACAGATTTACAAGAAAAAAACAAATAAGCCCATTCAAAAGTGGGTGAAGGATATGAACACGCTTTACAAATATTAATTTTTTTTCAGAAAATAAACTTTTTACTGAGTGCCGACTATATGCCAAGCACTTTATTCATCTTGCTATTCCCATTATTCCACCTGTTCTGTAAGAAATTTAAAATGTCAACAACTGTATATTATTATAGATGATACACAAAAATTATTAGAACTATCAAATGCAAAGCAAATACTTTTTAGTATTATGCTCTGTTGTGGTAGGGTCTGTCAAACTCTAACCTCTAGTTCTACCCTCACTCTGCCAAACATACACTAAGGAAATAACACCTAATGGACAATATCCATTCCATTACTACCCCCAGGAGCAGTGTTTTAAAAGGATGTTGGTTTTTTACTATAGACCAGTTCTACTAGGGCACAGTTTTATCACCTTTCTATAAAAAGTTCTGTCAAATATATGTATAATACTATATGTAAAGTAAGTTACCAGGTAAGAGTGAGACTCCGAATATGAAAACATTACCATTTGAGAGGTAATTTTCAGAAAAGAAAATATTACACTGATGAATCACCACATCAAATTCACTGTAGCATCTAATTAACCAGAAGTCATGCAAAAAGCAGATCTTAAAAGTAGTGGTTGCATTTGGGAAGGTGAAAAACAATGACTGACTTTTACTGGAACTGATAAGGAAGGATTAAATGTGAAAATAATTTTCAATATATTTGTCTCTCTTCCTCTGTGCCTGAGGCTTAAAATAAAATCAGGTAAGAGAGGAGAGAAATCATTTCTCTTGAAGTTGTTTGAAAATCAGCATTTCCTAATCTAAAGTCTTTCCAGTATCAATCCCAAGAGTGATGCAGAATCATTTCAGTAAGTTCTCAGACCAAATATAATTGAGAACTGCTTTAGACTGAGAACTCTTTAGATCCCAATGAACCTCAGCATTGGCAAGGATTAGGAGAAGTCCTACCATAGAGAGCTCTAGGATTTGGTTTAAACTACAGTTTCCCACACTTACTATGCCATGCAGCAGGCTTCTTTATTGGGGAAGGAAGATTAAAACCTTGGAAACATTCTCTGTTTTCCTTCCAGATGCTTGGAATATCTGGATAATGGTCTGAATTTTTCACTTTTGAATGATGTTTAATCTTTGTGTAAACAGGTCAGGGTAATGCTAAAAATAAACAAGAAGATCTATATATGCTCTTGGTAAAATGACGTACATTAGTCCATTTTCACACTGCTATGAAGATACTACCTGAGACTGGGTAATTTATAAAGAAAGGAGGTTTCATAGACTCGTCATTTTACATGGCCAGGGAGGCCTCAGGAAACTTACAATCACAGTGGAAGGGGGAGCAAGGCACATCTTACATGGTAGGAGGAGAAAAAGAGAGAAGTGGGAAGCACCAGACACTTACCAAACAACCAGTTCTCATGAGAACCCACTCACTATCATGAGAACAGCATGGGGGAAACTGACCCCATGATCCAATCACCTCCCACCAGGTCCTTGCCCTGACATATGGGGAATACATTTCGGATTAGGATGCAGGATAAGATTTGGGTGGTGACACAGCCAAACCATATCATGCCCTATATAATGTTGCTCTTTGGTAAGACAACCTTGGTTTTCACAAAACTTCTCTGTGAAGGGGGCAAAGTACCTCATCATTCAAACACAAGTGTTTCCTGTTACTTTTTCATGCACATCCCCAAGATTTTAGCTGTTCCTTGTCCCATTACTCTTCTTCCTGGAAAGTCTCAGAAAGGAGAACTTGACAGCCTGAAGAAGGCAGCAGTGTAAATCCTACTAAAACAAAATGGAAGTGAAACGTCACAAGAGGCAATTCATCTCTGCTAGAGAATTTAATGTTCAGTGGAAAGAGACTAGAATAATTGATGTGGAGGACTTCAAAACTACTTAAAATCTTTTTTGTTGTGATGAGAAGAGCTTTCTATAGTATCTAAGCTTTCAAGCCTAAATATAGTTTTTAACATCAAGCAACAAAGTGAATACCTTTTCTTTTGGTGGGGGGTGGGAACCACGAAAAACAAACAAGCAAAAAAACAAACTTCATAAACTTCTTCAAACTAAAGTCAGTCTTGTCACCTAGCCTACAAATCTAATTCAATGAAAAAGAGTTTAACACTTCCTGTAGGACTATTCAGCCAAGACCTTAAGAAAAAAGATACCCAGATAGGAATATTCATGAACTCAGAGACTGGAAAATTTTGTTCTAACTCCCATGAAGCTTCTGAGTCACCATGTCTTTGAGAAGTCACCCTAACTCTTGGAGCCTTCATTTCCTCCTTGTGTGGGAAAGGAGTAAGCCTAAGGGAATTGCTATTGAAAGATTAATCACTTGCGGCATAGTAGAAGCTTTCTTAACTGTCTTGCATGTTATTAACTTGCTGGATAAATTTACACTCTCTATTTGCCCTGGAAAATGTGAATAAATTCCTATAGCAAACCACAGCAAATCAAGAACTTGCAAGCAGTCCAGCCCAAACAGGCAAAAGACAATTCCCACAGCAAGCCACAGCAAACCAGGAACCTGCAAGCATTCTAGCCCCTGCTTGGCTGGATGCTGAGTTCTGGATGTTTATAGACCTATTTAACCAGTGGACTCGTGACTATAATTGCAGCCTTATTATTACTTATACTTTTATTACTGCTTATTATATAATTAGTACTCACACTAGTGAGTAGAAAAAGTTGTTTCTCAGAAATAAAGTTAGATGCTTAGAGGAATCTCCACAGTAAAATTAAAGCAAGGTTCTAAAAACTATTGTTGAAATAGATGCAAGTATGACAACTATAAAAGCTTTGGTGTAAAATAATATATAAAAATTCAGGGCTGGGAGCGGTGGCTCACACCTGTAATCCCAGCACTTTGGAAGTCTGAGGCAGGTGGATCATCTGAGATCAGGAGTTCAAGACCAGCCTGGCCAACATGGCAAAACCCTGTTTCTACTAAAACTACAAAAATTACTTGTGCATGGTGATGCATGCCTGTAATCCTGGCTTACTCTGGAGGCTGAGGCAGGAGGACCCTTTGAGCCCAGGAGGTGGAGGTTGCAGTGAGCTGAGACTGAGCCACTGCACTCCAGCCTGGATGACAGAGGGAGACTATGTCTCAAAAAAAAAAATTTCAGAATAAGATTGCACTTGGATGTCTTCACATAGGTCTCCCAATTCCAGATCCACTTCCTAATTTTTATTTTGAAATAGTTTGACTCATAAAGCTTTGCAAAAATAATACAGAACATTCCATGTACCCTTCTCACTCAGCTTCCCCCATGATAATTACTTACATAACTGTTGTACATTGTCAAAACCAGGAAACTGATGTTGGTACAATATCATTAATTCTAGATCCACTTTCTAACCCAAACTGTAAATAATGAAAGATGCATTATGGGTATGGAAAATGGAATAAAGATAAAGTGAACTTCCAATGAACAAATCCACGGCCATATAATCAAAAGATTATTCATACGTCAAAATATTATAAAAATGAAAAGCTTTATAAGTGATGGGCAAGTCTGTGTTGAAAAAGGTCATGATATCCATTTATTCAGCACTAGCAGGGAGAAATTTTAGAGTAGTCCACCTGATATGTGACAGTGAAGAAAGATAACAACAAATGAATTAATGGAGATTATTTGTCAGAAAGTGGAATCATGGATGATATAGAAATTATACCTTCATGACAGAAACAAATGAATCCAAACATGAAGAAGAAGGAGAGTAAGATGTATTAGATCAAGGCTGCAGCCAAAAAAATGTTAATATAGTAAATAAAAATATACGAGAATTAGTTTTTACATTAAAAAATCTGAGTTAATGTTATCATAATTTTAAAGTTATTGGACCATACTACGAAAATTAGTTTTCCTATTCTAAACAATGCAATATTATTTATTTTATTAAATTTATGTACACTTACATGTTTATCTAAAAATGCTATGCCTATGTCACTTTTATAATCTCTCTTTTTTTTAATTACAACTACAAGTTTCAATTGCATTGAATAAGAGAGGGCCTACTGTCTGTAATATTGTATTGGAGACCATTCTCTTCAGGGGCTGGGGGGAGAAAAGAGAAAGAACCAAGCACACTGTCTCAAAACTCCCCAGAACGAACTTTGCTTATAACATGGGTCAGTATAAAGGAAGAGTGTCCACTTTAGACTTATGTGTCTCAATTAATGGTGACCTAGACAGATTCCTCCCACAGGACTCAGTGAAATGTCTTAGTTAGAAAACACCATTTGAAAGAGAAAAAAGGATTAGTTTGGGGAAGTTGGGATTTGACTGTGAACAGGGCAATATATCAAAGAACAAGAGATTTCAGTCTTAGAAAAACAAGATGGCTCCCACAGGCCTCATCTATGAAACAGGCAAGGAGCTTGGATGGGGAGAGTGCAGCAGCATCCCTGACATTATCCATGATCATCTGATTATCTTGACACAAAGAACTCTTCACTGCTTTTACTAGAAATAGTTCTTTGGAAATAGTACTGTTATTTTCCCACTTAGATTTCACTAAATTTCCTTTTGAAATATTAAACCATACAATCTGTGCTAAGAAGCAATGAGCCAAAAAAAAAAAAAAGAAAAAAAAAATTCTGTTCAAAAAAGTGGTGTTGTGAGTTGAATTGTGTCCCTCAAACACATAATGTTGAAGTCCTAATCTCCACTACTTATGAAGGTGACCTTATTTGGAAATAGAATCTGCGCAGATTTAATTAAGTTAAGATGAAGTTCTTAAGCTGGGCTCTAAATCAGTGCGCTAGCATACTATTAAGAGGAAAACTCTATGTGAAAGCAGAGTCTTGTGGAAAGATGGTTATCTGAAAACAGAGGCAGAGGGTAGAGTGACGTTGTCACAAGCCAAAGAAAACATGGAGCTACCAGAAACTGAAAGAAGCAAGTAAGAATCTTCCTTTAGAGGCTTCAGAGGGAACATGGCCCTACCAACGCCTTGATTTCAGACTTCCAGACTCTAGATCTATGAAACGGTAAATTTTTCTTGTCACCCAGTCTATGGTAGTAGTAGAACAGCCCCAAGAAATTGATACACGTAGTCTAGGCACAACAGCCACATAAGCATCGAAGTTGCCAATTCTGGGGGTCATCAAGGAGAAAAACAAGAAGCTTCTTTTAAGAGCTCTTCCTTCTTCATTCTCTTGGAAAATCATTGTTTGATTTAAGATAGCTTAAATCTTGTTTGATTTAAGAGAACTGTTTCCAGGCCGGGCACGGTGGCTCAAGCCTGTAATCCCAGCACTTTGGGAGGCCGAGGCGGGTGGATCACGAGGTCAAGAGATCGAGACCATCCTGGTCAACATGGTGAAACCCCGTCTCTACTAAA
>NW_016107410.1:2885703-2887356 GCF_001604975.1 Cebus imitator
AAAAAAAAAAAAAAAAAGAGAGAACTGTTTCCTCATGTGGGTTTAGACAATTTAATTTCCACAGGTAACATTACAATACAATCCTATTTGCCATAGATGGTTCTGGTTTATGTCTGATTCAATGTAATTAATAGTGCCACCTTTTACTTCAAAAAGTATCCCAGTTTGAACAATAAATTTTGTATTCATTTACTTGTAAGTCTAAGATGTTAAGACTCTAGTAACCTAAGAGTTTACCATTATTCACCTTTTGCTATCTTTTCTTTACTTTTCCAACAAAGAAGATGGAAAATACATTGAAACAATAAAACCTCAACAAGATGATTTAGGTCTAAGTGTCTTCAACCCAGTCTTCAACACATTCTTTCATTTTGTACAAAAAGTATAGGTATTGAGAATAATGACCCCGAAATCATGCAAGGTTTTTGGCTATTAAATGAATGCACATATACAGACATGAATGAATGCATGTGTGCATACATGAAAAGCAGTCACTAGTACATTTTTCAGGAAAGTTAGCACACTAAACATGCAGAAAAAGGACATAAAACATATACATAGGGATTAAAGACTGTACACATATGAAGAGCATACCTGGGTAACTAAAAAACAAGCATACAAACAGCTCTCTAAGGCTACATGCTGTGGCCATCCCTGATCCAAGCCCAATATCTCTTCCTAGAAGTAATGAGTATCCTAGCTTTAATAATAACTGCCTGATTTTTATTTATGGTTTTATCACCTCTGTATGCTTTTCAGCACTACAAAATTTAGTTTAGTCTGACCATTTTCCCCTAAGTTTCAAATATATGAACTATCTTACTTCTTTTGCCCAACATTATGTTTATGGGATTTCTAGATGTTGTGATGTATGGCTATAGTTCACCTATTTTTATAACTCTATAGTGTAATCCATCATATGACTATAGCACACTTTCTTTATTCATTCCACTAGTGTGCACATTTAGGATTTCTTTTCCAGTTTATGGCTACTATGAACAATGTGACACTATGAACACTCTTACACATCTAGCCTAGTGCAGCTCTGCGTGAGTTTCTCTAGGAGTGGAATTACACATTTATTAAATTAAATTTTATTTTTCCTTTAGTGACTAATGTAACAGTTGCCATTTTTCTGCCACAAAACTCTTTCTGTATAAACCACAAGATCAAAAACAAAAAAATATGTAATAACAATCAGCAAGAAATACATTTCTACAATCATGGGCTTAAAACTGGCACTGCTGTAATCCCAGCACTTTGGGAGGCAGAGGCAGGTGGATCATGAGGTTGAAACCATCCTGACCAACATGGTGAAACCCCATCTCTACTAAAAAATACAAAAATTAGCTGGATGTGGTGGTGTGCACCTGTAGTCCCAGCTACTTGGGAGGCTAAGGCAGGAGAATTGCTTGAACCTGGGAGGTAGAGGTTGCAGTGAGCCAAGATCACGCCACTGCCCTCCAGCCTGGCACCTGGTGACAGTGAGACTCTGTCAAAAAAACAAACAAACAAACAAAAAACCTGGCATTGTTTGGATTACAAATAAAACAGTGAAAAGGAGACAATAATTAAAAAATAAATAAACAAACAAACAGAAACCAAAGCCTAGGTGTAAAAAAGAGCTCTAGGTTTGTAGACAGAAAACCCAGA
>NW_016107410.1:2888596-2910206 GCF_001604975.1 Cebus imitator
AAAGAAAGAAAGAAAGAAAGAAAGAAAGAAAGAAAGAAAGAAAGAAAGAAAAGAAAAGAAAAGAAAAGAAAAGAAAAGAAAAGAAAAGAAAAGAAAAGAAAAGAAAAGAAAAGAAAAGAAGAACAAGAAAAGAGCCTTCATCGTATGGTTCTACAGACTGGGAAGTTCAAGAAACATGGTGCCAGCATCTGCTGGGCTTCTGGTGAGGACCTCATGCTGCTTCTACTCATGGCAGAAAGTGGAAGGGCGGTGAGTATGTGCAAAGAACCCACATGACAGGAGAGAAAGAAACTGAGGAAGCTATACTCTTTTTAACAATCTGCTGTAGTGGGAACTAATTCTCCCAAGAGCCAGAACTCACTCACCCCTGCAAGAGGGCATTAATCTGTTCATAAGAGATCTGCATCCATGATCCAAGCACTTTCCGCTAGGCACCACCACCCACCACTGACACACTGGGGATCAAATTTCAACATGAGTTTTGGCGTAGACAAACCACATCCAAACTATCAGCAAGCATTTGTTTTTCAAATTCCAAGAAAACGAAATGAGAAAAATCTGTAATAAGTAAAAATTCTGTCAGTCAGATGTCAAGAACTTCAGGGCAAAAGAAAAGAAAATGGGGAGAAAATCCTGAAATAAATTACCGAAAGTGACCAAAAGCCTCCACAACTCCAGAACATCTACAGCCAAATCAATCAGTTTCCCAGGACATTGGGACAGGGATTTTCTGCTGGAAAAGTGGCTGTCACAGTCATCTATTGCTGACACTTCTAGCTCAAGAATTCTGTGATCTACCATTTTGTGAAACACAGTGCCACAAGTTCATCACAAGCATCATTTATTTCTTGGGGTGGCTGGCTGTGGAGTTTTGGAGTCAGCCCTGCCTGCAGTGGCCTGAGGGCGTGGGTGAGTTCCTTATTGTCTCTGGACTTCACACCACCATCAGCCAAATTCAGATGATGCCTACACAACCTAAGCCACATGGTAATTTTTATAATCCAAAGAGATTGTGTGTGTGTGTGTGTGTGTGTGTGTGTGTGTGTGTGTGTGTCACATTGTTAGTTCTTTGTGTTTGCAAAAATTTTCAGCTCCTGGGACTTAGATTCCCTGAAAGATTCCATGTGAAACATTAAATGTCCTCTCTCCGTTCTGATGGTGTGGAAAGCATCGCCTTCAATTACTGTTAGAATTTCAAGGCCTTTCTTATGTTGAAAAAAATCACTGTAGACTGCATTTGAGTAGCTTTATACTGTTGTATTTCTGCACCAAATAACTCTCAGGCTTTTATTAACTGTTCTACTGAGTCCTATTTATCAGAGAGGCAGGTGTATTACCTGATAATACAATAAGCTCTGGTGGATGTATGAGTTGTTCTATTTTTTTATGCCCATAATCAGTTCCCACAGCATAATAAAACAGGAGGTTTATTTCTCCCACCAACCCTTTGCAGTTTTTTCCTAGTAGTGAAGCTGTAAATTATCAATCTTCAGAAATAACTGTTGCCATTTAATAAGAAATATAAAATATACTCTCATCTAACAAGGGACACAATAGATAAAAAACAAACAAAGTATTCTTTAAGTTTGGTGACATGATGAAAGATGAGTGCAAGCATGTGGGTGTATTAAAGTTAGCAGTGGGCACGACCCTGGGAAACAGCTAAGAGAGACCTCATTTAGATGTCATAAAGTGGATATTACACATCATTTTTCTAAAATGCAGTTGCAGGCAGCTTATCTTACCTTCTCCTGAGCTTTGCAATTCCCCAAATTGTCAAAGCCAAGAAAAGAAGCATCTTATCATTTGGATATAGAGGCATGAAAGCAAAAATGAGAGCAAACCTACTTCACGTCACAGTTTCAGAGCCTTGGTGTGACCTCAAGGGCCACCACACCCTGACCTCCCACCCAGCAGACCTGCTGCTCCTCCTCCTGGGCCTCCCTAAATACTCATCTCTCTGCTCTTATCCCAGGATTCTCATGCCTGGGGCAGCCTTGTTCCCCACAGAACTCATAGATATCGCAGCCTCTGATTTTGAATATTTGATATTAAAAATCATTTGAGTATATCCTAGTTAATTAATATCAATCATGCATGAGTCTCTGAGATTAATACTGTAAGTCAAAGATTTCTAAATCCTTAAGTGCCTTGCTTTGGAGAAACGAGTGTGGTCCACAAACCTGAGATCTTATTAGAAAGGCAGAATCTCTGCTGAGCAAGTAAGAAGCCAGACATAAAATAATAAGAATTGTATAGGATTCTATGTATGTAAAATTTCAGAATACGTAAGATAAATCTATAGTGACAGAAAACAGATAAGTGATTAGCCAGGGCTGGGAGGTCAGAAATGGGGGACATCATTGATTTTACAGGGGCATGAGGAAACTTGATAGAATAATGAAATGTTCTATATCTTGATTTGTGGCTTGCTTACATAGGTGTACATATTTGTCAAAAGTCATCAAACCATTCACTTAAAAATCATGCATTTTTTGTATTTATGTAAGTTATACACCTCGAGAAGTAAAAAACAAACACACAAACTCCTCCACCTCAGACCTAATGAATCAGAATCTGCATTTTAATCAAACACTCCGGTGAAATGTCTAGTCACTGAAGTTTGAAAACCAAAAGTTTAGAGAACTCGTTCTCAAATTGGGTGCATATTAGAATCACCTGAGAAGCTTCAGACATCACCGATGCCTCGGATCCCACGTCCTGAGATTGTGCTAGACTTGGGATGAGGTGTAGTTTCAGCATTAAGTTTTTTTCAAGCTAATCATATGATTCCAAAATGCATCAAAGTGTGAGAACCATTCACTTAGAGAAGTAATTCTCAAAGCGGGAACAGGGGCTTCAGAGCTGCAGCAGCAGCATCTCCTGGGATTTTGTTGGAAATGTAAACTATCAGGCTTCACTCCACATCTACTGGATCAAAAACTCTGGGGGTGAGGCCCAGCAATCTGCTTTCACAAGTCTTCTGGATACTTCTGATGTTCACTGGAGGTTGAGTACCACTGTTCTAGATCCAGGAAGATGTTTTTACAAATTCGTAGACCTCCAAACTCCCTCTTCAGTCTAAGTCAGCATCTCCTGGAGTCTCTGAAAATCACCTGCATTTGAAAATCACTGCCATGGATCTTATGAAAGAGACACTCAGTACATCAGGTTGATAAGGATCTCACAGTGTAATAGCCAAACCACCACGATTTCCAGATTCCTTTCTAGACTCGAGGAAATTGCTTGTTGGAATAGAGAGAAGAAAGGTAAATGCAGCAAGACACTATTTGGATAAATTAACCAAGACATTTTTAAGCTTTCTATGTTCAGGTATTCCTGTCTCTCTCACCCCTGTTGGGGTACTCTGTATGAATACCTCAGCAAGTAGACAATGCCAAAAAGAATGGAAGAAGGAAAGGGGAGCTGTTTCTTTAGAAATTCAGAAGCCAAGCCCTCAAATGCAAATAAAGAGAACTCAAAGCATAAATATTAGATTTTCAATTTAAATACATGATGAGAAAAACTTAGAGTCCCAAAGACTAAATCAAGACTCAGGAAAAAGAGTCAAAAACAAGGCAGTGCATATTTACCCAATTTATGTATCTCTGGAAGAGGTAGCTCCCTGATCTGTCCTGCCCACCACCTCAGGGCAAGGCTGGAGGCTTGACAGGTAGGTTTAGGGCATCTACAATACAGAGAGTTTTATGCTCCTTCCTTTGTGTAAGTTTAGGTAGGTGGGCAAGAAGCCAGAAGGTGATAACTATGTGCTGGGTATAGGCAGAGGGGTAACAGCTTGAATCCCATGTCCCGCTTAAGGACAATAGCCCAACTTGAGAGGTCATATAGAAGAGTAAGATAGAAGAGGCAGCATATGTGAATGGACATCTTTAGACCAAAACAAACAGTGGGCCTCTCAGAGGATGACAGGGTAGGAAAATGCCAAGAGAAACCCTGTGATCTCCTCTAGACCCTCGATGCAGGGACATCCTCAAGTTGATGGAGATTAAGTCTTCATCATTTGGTAGAACAGAGGCTTATAATGTAAGCTGTGGCATTATGGAAACATTCAGAAAGTTCTAGAAAACCTCACTCGAGTTGAGCACACAAGATTTGTTCCTTTTTTCTAATAAATGACCCTGCCTTCGGAGAAAGCTTGTTTGATTGTGAATAGAAGATAACATTTGAAAATCCAGTAACACTAACATTTTGAAAATAAAATCAAGGGAGTGATGGAAGAGATACCACCAGGTGTTAGAAAACTGCCAAATGAGTGGCAAGATAATTACTGAAGGCTGAAAGGGTTGTGAACTCTAAAGCAAAATAGAAATAATGGCTACCATTCTAGGTAGAAAAGAATTGTACAGTAGTCCAAGGAAGAAAAGTACTGGGAACTAGCAAGTTCACAGCCAGGAAGAGGGGCCTGAAATACTGTTCTTCAGAGAATGTCTAAATCAAACAGTTGCAATAGTGAGCAGATTTAAATTGAGATCCAATTATATGTTGAGTTCCTATAAGTGCTGAGCGTATTTATGGCTTTTGGTCATGCGGAAGAACTTTACTCATTCCAGTTTGAAATTGATTGAAATCTACCCAAGCACATAAAATAGTGACTGTGTGATGCCACTTGCAAAAGGGTATATTGAGTCTCTTCAGTTAGACTGTGCACTCCTCAGGAATAGTGACCATGCCTTCAATTTATCTTCTAGCTGCATTATTTCCTCTTTGAATGCTTGGCTATGGCAGGTGGGCTTTGTCTGTGATCCAGTGGGATCTGCCTTACTTTAATAAGTCTGGTATGACATTATTTTGCCCTCTACTAATAGGTATTAAGCATGTACTCTGGGTCAAATACTGTGCAAGTTGTTTGACCACACCCAGCAATTTTGAATACATCCTTTCCAATAACCTCTGGGCTGGGCTTCTGGAAGCTTTATGTGTCACTGACCCCTCACGTGTGTTGAGTATGTAACCAGTGGTCCAAGACAGAATCCTGTGAGTTATCTTATCTTTCTCCTTCTACCTTACTAGCCATTTAAAATTAGCCATCAAATCCTGTCAATTCTGCTCCCTAAATATCTATGCTTCGCATCATTGCTGTTTAAGATTTTTCCATCTCTTTTGTAGACATTTGCAGTGGTCTTCTAGCCAATGAAGCTTCCTTTGGCTGCCCTTCCATCAGAGTGATCTTTAAAATGCTAATTTAATAACACCATTCCATAAAACTTAACATATCTTCATCATTTTCCATCACCACAGAATAAAAACCGAACTGCTTAGCCTGACAGTCAACGTATTTCAAGTTCCATAAGCTCACTGAAAACAGGAAGTATGGCCACCTTATCTACTGATGCTTTCCCTGTAACATAGTAGGTGTTCAACTAATAGTTGGTCAATATGTTATTTTTTAACCTTTTCCTGCCCACTTTACAACTCCCTCCTGTCTGCCCTTGAATCTCTTAGCTTATGTTCTGACTGCAAAGAACTCCTTGAAGTTCCAAAACAAGCCAACTTCAGAGCCTTTGCACATTCATTTCCTTTGCCTAGAATGCTCATTTTTCCAAAGAAACATTAAACTGAAATTACTGAGAGTTGATTTAAACATCGAACCCTTACCATCTGGTTTCCAAAAAGGATTGGCTTTGCTCTAATATGCTTAGGGAAAGTTCACATTCCTTCATCTGTTGCTTAGCCCTGCAGCTCGCTTTCCAATCAGAGGCCTGAGTGTCCCTCATCAGCCACCTTGGCGTTCCATGTCGGAGTGGTAGAGAACATTACGATTCCTCTTTGTAAGGCGGGAAGATCCCCTTCCACATTTGGGGAATGTCAGTTGACAGTTTAAGAATGTGAAAGAATTTTGCATAATGCCAAGCTCTCAGCAACCCCTGGGAAATAGGGGACGGAAGGCAAGGTTAGAAAGTCAACTCTCCACTTTCAGTTGGGAAATTTTAATAAAAACAGAAGTAAATTTTGGTAATAAGATCTTCAGGAATAACCAAAATGATGGTGTAATTATAAAAGGTGTCATAAGAAAACAAATATTTCTTGTTCCTCATCTGTATGTGTATATGTGGTAGAGGAATGTATTTTCTAGTTATACTCCTAATAAATGAATTTAATCATAAGGATATGATAATTACTTACATTGATTGAGCATTTACTATGAACCAGAAACTGCCTGGAGGGCTCTTCATATTTACACTACTTAATTAATCCTCAGGACAGTCTTAAGTACAGATGATGTCACATTCATTTTACAGAACAGTTAAGAAACTTTTCCAAAGTCATACAGCTAGGAAATGACAGAGTCAGGATTTAAACCCAGTTAATCTGGCTCCAGGGCCTCAAACACATCGTGTAACCTTCCACAGGACATACACGTGGGAAAGACTCCTTTAATTTGTTATCTTCACCTGAGTCATGCTATGCTCATAGCAAGTTAAAATCTGCTTCTATTGTTCAAGCATCAGGCATGATTTCACCACAGTGAATTTCTAATTCAGTTACCCATAGAAAAATCAGAATTTTAATGAAAATGATTTCCACTCAGTATTAATATGGCATATTGCTAATCATGACATATCACCAACATGGCATTTTCTAGGTGAATAGTTTGCCCAGAGTAGTACAAAGTATTTCACTTACACCTGCATTTGAAGATGATTTATAAAATATACAACTGACAGGCCTGGGCACTGACTGGTCAGAACGGCCATCCTGGAGCATATCTTACAGATATCGCCCAGCCTTGAAAGGCTGTATCAACATCAAATTTCATATGCATGTCCTTGAAACTCAATGTGGAGTGGTACACTAGCATCTGATTCAAATGGAGCACTTCTGAAGGCAAACATATGGAAACTTGTTTTTGTGTTTGGCCATAACAGGAAAAGTTTCTGGGTTGCTGGAAGCTTTTTCAAATAGATGTATAAATGAATAGAATCATTTCAGTATAAAGTGTAAGTACAGGGAATATGGGTCTGCCATCTCACCCTTCCCAAGCCCTCACAACCCATACTCAAACAAGTCAGTCTCTATGGACAGCACTGTACTCAAAAAATAAAACAGACAGTAAATCTAGTTACTATTTTTTGTTGTTGTTTCAGTGAAGTCATGAATGGTGAAAGAAAGCTCTGAGTAGCAAACTTTCTGATACCTGTTACTCTCTTCCATCCCTCACCCCAAACACATCTTGTGTCCCAAGCCATGTTGTTTTCAGAGCATACCTAGATGTCCACCATTTGTTCATTAATTCGTTCATTCATTCATTCATTATTTTCTATAAGCCAGTAGGTTTCTTCCAATTCCACCTATCAAAAACCCTTCCATTCTTCAAGATATTTTTTTTAAATACAAACTTTTCCAAGAATACCTTCATGATTGATTAGCTGTAAGAAGTCCTCTCTCCCTCACTGGAGCATGATTTCTCTTAAGTCACTTATTACCCATTTCCTTGTATCATAATTTTGTGAAATGAATAAGAAATCTACCCAGAGTATAAGCACCAAGAGTCAAAGAAAACATTGTTTATGGATTTTTGTCACAAAGAATGGCCTTACTCATTATATTTTGAAAGACTGAATTCTCCCTAAGTGAGTAGAGTAGTGTATTAATAAGGGTTCTCCAGAGAAACAGACCCAATAGAAAACACAATACACATACATGAATACAAACATAACATACACACACACATATATATAAGTATATATAAACATAAACACATATACACATACATGTATACACACACATACATTTATCTTATATATAGATGTGATTTATTATGAGAAATTGGCAAGTGCAATTATGAAGGCTGAGAAGTTCGCAATCTGCCGTCTGCAAGCTGAAGACCCAAGGAAGCCAGTGGTATAATTTAGTCCGAGTCAAGAGGCCTAAGAACCAAGGCAATCAAATGATGCAAATCCCAGGCCAGGGAGAGGACAAAATACGGTATGTTCCAGCTCAAACAATGAGGCAGATAAAAAAGCAGCGAGTTCCTCCTTCCTCAACCCTTTGTTCTATTCAGGCCCTCAGAGGATTAGACAATGTCCACTCACATTAAGAAGGGTCATCTAATTTACTGAGTCCACCAATTCAAATGCTAATCTCATCCTGAAACACCCTCACAGGCACACTCAGAAACAACATTAATATGGCATCCCATGGCCAGTCAAACTGACACTTAAAATTAACCATCATAAGTAGTAACTACCAATTCTAATGACACTTGCAAAAGGGAATAGTCTGTGTCCCTAAATAGACCAGGTGCTCTTCAAGAATTAGTGACCATGTTTTAAATTTGTCTTCTGGTCCCCATTAAGCCACACACACACACACACACACACACACACAAATGCCTGGTATAGAGCTTTACAAAAAAAGCTGAAACATGGCACTTAACTGATCATAAACAATAAACAAGATGTTTCATGACATTGTCACAAGAGAAACAAATTGCCTTCAGAGATCATATGTGTTGAGGAACACTGAAAATGCACATAATTCTTCTGTGATGTTAACTTTTTAAATTATATTTTAAGTTCTGGGATACATGTGCAGAATGTGCAGGTTTGTTACATAGGTATACACGTGCCATGGTGATTTGCTGCAAATTTTTAAAGCTTCAGATGTCACGTTTCTATAACATCAACATTGCAGAATGTAGCATTGGTGATTTTTTGGAAAACTATAAAAATACTCCACCATCTGCCCTGAATACAAAAAGTGATGAGTGTTTTCCAATTTCTTGGGAGCCTGGGTAAAAATAATGAAACGGAAAGAATCAGAAAATTCACAATTGGAAAAAATGTTGGATTCAGTATCACTGAAAAGAAGGTTAGAGAAAAGAATCAATTCTGGTAGACTAAAGCCAGCTAAATATCAAGGCTGGAACTAGTAACAGCTCTTATCATTCCAAAAGTTTTGTCGACACTTGTAGACTTTGAAAAATGTAACAATCCTGCAAGATCTACACATGTACCCCAGAACTTAAAGTAAAGTAAAATTAAATTAAAATGTACTTCAAATAGTGTTACAAAGACTGTACTGGCTGATTTTATCTTTATTCTTCAGGGAAATAAAAGAATAAGAACCACAGAATGAAATGACAATTAAAGTGATTAGCCAAGAAAATTGGAGGAAAAAAGAAACCCTGGGCTGGAACTCAGAGGGTCTGTAGTCAAATCCCTTTGCATTCACTCAGCTATACACCTTTGAGCAAAGCCCTTAAGCTCACTGAATCTCAGTCTTTCCATCTATAAAACAGGAATATTAACAGTATCCTATTTTCTTTACAGTTTATTTTTATGATCAAATAAAATACTGTTTGAGAAATCATGGCGCAAACTATAAACTCTAAAAATGTAATATGTTAGAATTAGAAATGGGTGAAGACAGATAATGAGTATTGCCATCATATTCTTCAAACAAAAGAAAGTGTCCCATTTGTTCTAAAGGATTTTCATCTTTTTAATGCATATTTTAAGTCACATTAATTTAAACAATCATATTCAGTTTCATAATAAATTACATAATTTAATAAAATGAAACTTAGTTGAAGCCAGAGCTGTTCTGGGAAAGTCATGAGCATTAGTGACTATGTGTAGACATGGGGACAAGTGAGTCAGGAAAGAGAAGACTTAGGGTGGCTGGGCAACCTAGCACTCCTATGTTTAGATATTTGTCAATTGGTGCCACTCAAGCCCCACTTCTTCTGTGAAGATTTGCCAAGCTGCACCCAGTTCCAACTACACCAATCTTCTCCTTTGAACTTCTACAGCATACACACCATATAACTGAAACTCTGATTGCATGTGCTCTTCTTTGGTATTGCTTAATTGTGCCTCCCAAAAATATATTGTCCTATCCTTCTGACTCAGGACCATGGTTTATCCTTCAACATGACTCATAACACCCAGCAGACGGCTGGAAACAGAATCCATACTCAGTAGGTGCTTGCTGATTCATATACCGTTTTATACAAAGCTGTTACTATATGCCCCTAACAGCCTAGCTCTGTGTTGCCACTGAGACCCAATCAAGAGGGAAAAGGGCTGGATTTGTGGAAGGATCAAACTAAGAAAACTCCCGATCATGTAACCTGCTTCCTCCCTGTTACCTCTTCCTTGCAAGTCTTTAACAATCAACTAGTCATTAATCCATTCACAATTCTCAGAGCACAGTCTCACCAAAAGACCCGAGACAGCACAGAACATGGGAAAGGCAGGGCTGGTGACTAGAAAACCAGCTCCTCATTTCTGTCACTACTAGCTATGGGCAAATGGAACTCAATTCTCCCAGACCTTGGAGTCCCACCAGTAAAATAAAGTGGTTGACTCCGATGGTTTCCAAGACCCTCTTACAATTATAAGCTCAATAAAAGCAAGGCATTGAAAGATGTCATTTACTGGACTCTCATTGGTGATTCAGTAAATACCCTGGGATTACCAAGACAGTTGGATTCATGGTAAATGTTGGCAGATCTTGATGAAAACCCCAAAAAGAGATTTTGTGTCCAAGGGACTGCTTTTTCTTTCTGAAAGCATGACTGTGACTGGGAATCAGGCACTCAGAAGTGCAGATGAATGCACAGTTCCCTCATTGCAGAGGAGAAAACAGAGCCCTGGATGCTTGGAAATTTTACACACATAGTAAGAGGCTTCATGAAAAGCAAAAATTAAATCAAATCACTCTTCAAAAAGAAATTCACCTTTATGAACAAATGCAGTCTGAGGCATTCTCAGAGTTCAGGGAAGGGCAGAATTGAGGTTGCATTTGCAAAATCCCCCAGCAATGCATAAACGAGTTAGGCTATAAATGAACACTAGATTTGCTTCAACCGTAAGAGCGTCTATAAAGCATAAAAGCTTTTAACTCCCTGTGAATAGTACTTTCCCATAAAAAATCTGTCTTCCTGAGCTCTATTTCTGTAATTTCTGTATCTATAATTTGGAAGCCTTGTTGTTATTTTAAGATACAGTGAAAAGGAGTTTCAAAGAAATCATTCTCACAAGCACATTTACATGCTGAGATAGTTAACTACTGTCATGTTTTCTCAGCAAAAACTTCTCGGATTATTCACTTGTAAATCACAGATTCAATTTAATACCTCCCAGTCACCCCTCCCTTCTACTATCTGATCCCTTCCCGTCATTCTAGGCTCAGATCTCCAAAGCATTCCCTATTTAATCCAAGCCATACAGACCGCCCGTTCCCCAGCTCATTCAGACTTAGGCTGTACCAGATAATTTAGCACTCAGCTATTTGTTTCAAATAGATTATAATTTGAGACTTTAAAAACAGGATTTTGCATATATGGATCATGGGAGATGTCTAATATAATAATGTCTTTGGAAGAAAAGAAAGAGGGAAAGAGGTAGGAAAAGAGATAACCAACCTATTGAACAATACCTAGTAAGACATCTTGACAGGAATGCACAAAGAAAGAGATTCTTCTGATAAAATAATAGCTGGGCCCTGCAAAGAGGTAGTATGGTGTAGCATTCAAGACCATGAGCTCCAGAGTCCAAATCCTAGATGTGAGTCCTGGCTCCCCCATTTCCTAACTGCGTTAGCTGCTTTGTGCCTCAGTTTCTCTAAAATCTATGAAATAGGGAGAAATAGCTGTACCTACTCCATAGGATGTTGTCAAAGTTAACTAAGCTGATACATGGCAAGTGCTTAGTTAGCATATGCCTACTATATAGGAAGCATCCCATAAAAGCCTCTGTCATCACCATTTTGGTTTAGATTAATAGAAATCCTCCCAGTTATAAGAAACTCGCATTCCACTGTTTTTGCTATAAACAGACCAATTAACTGACAAATAAGAAACAGAATGGAAACAGATTGGTACTGTAGCTAAAGAGAAAGAAAAGAAGATTAAAGGAATGGGGTTTTAGGTTAAAACAAGAACTGCTTAAAGAATGGACTTGATGTATTAGAATGAGACCCATGGAGGCAGGATTTCTGGGTGTAGGAAAACAAAGGTTGATAAACAAGCTTAGTGTCCAAGGATTGTGTGACAAGGCAGGGCCTTAGGGATTCATCATACTTGACCTGGACTGAGCTGAAAAGAGAAGCCAACTCTCTCTTTTAAGCAAAACAGGACTATGCTCTACATCAGCACTGGCAAGCTGCATCAAAGATGCCTCAGTCAGGACAAGCTAGGTTTTGTCATAGTAACAAACATCCCTAAAATCTTAATGACCTCAAAGAACAAAAGTTTCTATCTATCTCTCTCCTACTACATGTCTGCAGTAGTTAACAACGGACAGGGACTCAGCTGATCATGATCACTCAAGGACTCAAGCTGCCAGAAGCTCCCACACCATCTGAACCTTCATCTCAAAGCAATGCTTCAAGGCTTTCCACAGCAGAGAAAAAAAGAATGAGAGACTTGTGCACCATCACCTAAATGCTTCTGTAAGAAAGTAGCACATTGTTTCCACCCACATTTCATTGATCTTTGCAAGTCCCATGCCCATGCCTGATCTCAAGGAGTTATGTACTCAGGAGGAAAGGAGTAGAAATCTGGATAAACACTAGCAGTGTCTGGTACTCACAATGTATGTACCACAGATTCCTCACACTCTAGTACAGAGTTCTGAATAGCTGAGTGATAATAGTAACAACAACAACAGCACCTTTATTGAGCACCAGTAAATGCCAGACACAGATTCCTTGATGCTTAATAAGTGGCAGCAATCATCATTGCTGTCGTTGTTACTTTAATTATAAGTACAACTCTGCAAGGTCTTATTATCTCCACTCCATAGGTAAGAAAACTGAGACTCAGAGATTAAGTAACTTACCCAAGGCCATATAGACTGCAAGATACTGATCCCCTCTCTATCTTTCCATTAGACCATCCTGTCTCCTCTAAAAACTGTCTCACTTCACTCCTGTAAATAGGAAATTCTTCAGGAACATACAAGAAATAAAGATAGCATAATCCCAGCTATCTTCTCAGAGACTACTCCCACTATTCCTTTGTTGCAACCCACAATTTAACCAAGCTACTCTTATTTGTCACAATGCCCCATCTTTATGCTCCTGATGACATAACTCCCTGTACTTGGAAATATCCCTTCCTTATTTACACATATCTAAATTGTACCACATTCAGAATGTGCTCAAAAATTGCTTCTTCAATGGAACATTTCTTGATCCCTCCCACACATTTTTTTCCTTCTCCTGAATCCCCATAATTTCTTATCTTTGCCTATCTCAGTTTGCATTTACATCTTACTTGTCCCAGCTCACGATGAGTTCCATGAAGGCAGGACTTGCATCTCCCTCCTTCTGTGAGTGAACCTTACTGCACAGCTCCGGTGTACAGGATGTGCCATAGAACATTATTTTCTTGAAATTACAATAGGTCTGGTTCTAACATGCCACCCACCTTCGTGGCTGCTCTGGTAGAAAATTCCGTTGTGGTCATTATTCAGACTATTCTCCGCTAAATCCCTGTGAATGTTCCAGGCATGAGGAAAATATTTCTGGAAGGTCTCTGGTTTGGGTTTCCAAAAGTTAATGCTGATATGTACATAATGCCTTAAAATCCAGCTCCGTCCAGGGCAGGTGTCTAGGGGTCCTAAACATGTACTTACAAGAGATAGACAAAACAGCCATCCCCTTTCTCAACCCACTCATCATCCAAGCTCTTGTCTTCTCTCCGGGTGCCAACAGCGAGGTGGTCTGTGGCCATGTGGACCTCCCGAGTTCTTGGTGAATCACTTCCAGTCTGTCTCTCCTCCCCTACCTACAACACACATCTCATTCTCCTGCTTTCAGAATGCAAAACCCAAGGAAATATATTCTAAAGGCAACTTTCACTGTCTACTCCATCCTTAAGGTATAGGAGGTCAAAATACTGTCTACCTTCTTTGAATGTGAACAGAAAAATACACAAAAACAAAATTTCCATAAGTTATCTAATTGCACATGCTTATAGACCTCCAAGGGACCATATGCATGAAGATGACTTTTGCCACTTGATGAAAGGCCTAGATGATGAGAAGATGATCCAGGAAAAACAACAAGATGATTCAATTAAATGAACCAGATAGGAGAGCTGGTAATACATTCCCTGATAGATCTGTCAGTGGTTTCGTGCATAATCTGCAACAACACCGCTGATGGGCTTCAGTCATTATAGCCCTGATAGGTAAAAAGAGATTTTAAATGGAAGAATCCTATTTAATGGGGCTTAATCAATAAAATGGGGTTTGAAGCATTGCTTAAAAATAGGACTGAAATAAGTGTTGAGTGTCACTTCAATAAAATTCAAAAATAAAACTTTGGCATATGGGCTAAAATATATCACATATTTGCCACTAATTCTGCATTTCTAAGGATGCCCCATTTTAATATTTTCTTGGTCTGGAGTTCATGGATTTAAAGAGGTCTTTAAAACAACCGGAATTTTCTATAAAGTTATGTCCGCTGCTGCATATTGTATACGTATCTAAGGAAGAGAACCATGGATTCCATCAGATGGACACAGGAGTGTATAATCCATAGAAGACAGTGTCCAACACATACATATATTCTAAACCTACTTGTCATTTTTCTTCTATTCCCTAAATAAGTAAAAACAAAAAAAGAAAAAAAAAATCAGAAAATTACCAAGGAGCCGTAAAGTTGGCACATGCCTTTGAAGCATTCCATTTAAGATTCACCTATCATGACACTGGGGCTTATTTTGCAGCCTCAGTCCAAGTAAGAATTCCACAGCACTGGGGTCATGATATGTAAGGACATGTAGAACAGAATTTGAAGGAAGAGCTGTGGCACTGTGAGAGAGGGTGACATAGAGAAGTCTTGAGCTCGAAGGGGTAATAAGAAAACCTGTGCAAGTTAAGGTCACTTCACTCCTGTAAACAGGAAATTCTTCAGGGACATATAAGAAATAAAGGACCACCAACTACTGGTAAGTTCACTCCATGGTTGACAGAGTAATCTCCAACATCAGAAACAAAATTGAGGTGATGCAGAAAGGTTGACAAAATGTTTATACCTCCTCAGAGAAAGAAAGTTGAAAGCTGGTGATTAAATAGAGCATCTGTTCCTACTAAAGATACCATTTCTCCCTCCACAGAAGCGATCATGAAAAATGGAGCAAGCCTCAAGCCAGAGCCAGCTGACCCCTCCTGTTTGCTCCCAGGAGGGCACATAACTTTGGGGTTCATGTCTCTACAGCCCCTAGAGCAGTGATTCTCAGTTTATTTTCTGCAGGGACAGACAAAACGAAGAATGTTAATGTGTAACTTTCTTGAGGTCAGACATAATAACTGGGACTGATACTTTATCTCAGGGAATCTTCATCATAACCTACGAGATCTCATTTTCACACCATCTTACAGATGAGGAAGCTGAAGCAGAGATGGTAACTAATTTGTTCAAGTAGTGGAGATGGAATTTGAACTCAGGCAGACTGTTTACAGAATAAACATCCACACAAGACTGTCTCCTATATCTGTCTTATTCTGTGCTGCATCCCCAACACCACGTTCAGTGATTTTTAAACAGTTGTTATTTAAATATTTGTCACAGGAATAAGTGAGGCTCAGAGGTGGTTTTGGTGGCTGTATTAGTCAGGTTTCTCTGGGTTAAACAGAAGCAATACGTTATATACAGATATGTAAGAGAAGGTTTAGTATGGAAGTTGGCACACACAATTATGGAGGCTAAGAATCCCCATAAAATGCCTTCTGCAAGCTGGAGACCCAGGAGAGCTGGGGTATAGTTCAATTCAAGGCCAAAGACCTGAGAACCAGGCGGGAGCTAAAAGCCAAAGAACCAGGACCTCCAATGTCCAAGGAGAGGAATGGATGTTCCAACTCAGAAAGAGAATTTTCCCTTCCTCTACCTTTATGCTTTATTCAGGCCCTCAAAGGATTGGATAATGCCACACTGCTAAGGGCCTTAGATCTTTTTACTCAGTCTACTGATTAAAATGTTAACTAATCTCTTCCAGAAAACACCCTCTCAGAAACACCAATAACCTTTTACCAGCTATCTGGGCGTCTCTTAGCCCAGTCACGGTGACAAAAAATGACCACATTGCCACACTAGTTTTAACTTCACCCATTTCCTTCTACCCTAGGAGGCATATCAGCATGTACGAGGGAGATTACTGTAAGGAAAAACTTGCATACACAAATTTAGATGCATTCTTAAACTTGGGTCTTCTCATATTCTACCTATTATTAGCAACCAACACATTATAGGTGAGAGAATGGCAGCTAGTTGTCCCATACAATGTCTCTGCAGAATTGGCTACCAGAGAAGGATCCAGCAAAGAGTGAGCCACAGAATCTGCTGGTTCACCACCAGTGTCCCCCTTTCTCTCCCCAATAGTCACAGACTGTAGCTTGGGACCATGATTTTCTACCCAGGATCTTCATTTCTAGGAGACCCTTGCCCTGGGGAGCACATAACTAAACAGCTAAATAACTAGCATCCAGAATCTGAAACTGCATTTAACAGGCTCCACAAGTGATCCATCTGCAGCTAAATTTTGAAGAGGGTTGAACTAGAAGATGTCAGAAAAACCAGATGTAAAGAAACTTCTGGACTCCTCAGAATGATCTCTGGAACAGAGCTGCCCAGAATCCTGACATATTCACCTAGGACTGTTCCAAGATAGAGAAGACAACTTCTATGGCGTTCTTAAGCCACTGAATTATTATTAGTCTCTTCATGAGAACAGCCTCATCTTACCCTCACTAATAAAATGAGGGAATAGTCTTGATGAGTTTGTCTTCTAAAGGCCAGCACTGAAAGCCCTTGAGGAAAGTACAAGGAAAAGTGCCAATGTATGTCAATCTTTCACCTCTGACAGTGTATTTGAAGAAATTATAATAAGTGTGTTTTTATTGTATAACACAGTGTCAGATAGGGTCCCATACCCCTTTCAGGTTTGGTTGTAACTGACCCAAACCTCAATTCCAAGATGTAATGGAAGTCCAGGCCGTTTTTTTTTTTTTTTTTTTTTTTTTTTTTTTTGAGATGGAGTCTAGCTCTGTCCCCCAGGCTGGAGCGCAGTGGTGCTATATCAGCTCACTGCAGCCTTCATTTCCTATGTTCAAGCTATTCTCCTACCCCAGCCTCCTGAGTAGCTGGGATTACAGGCACCCACCACCACACCCAGCTAATTTTTGTATTTTTAGTAGAGACAGGGTTTCACTGTGTTGGCCAGTGGTCTTGAACTCCTAACCTCATGACCCACCTGCCTCAGCCTTCCAAAGTGCTAGGATTGCAAGCGGGAGCCACCACCCAGCCCAGACCTTCTTTTTAGTTTTTGTGAATATCCAGTTTCCTCTCATCATTTCTCTCAGACTCTGAGATTTTGAATTAACACACACTGCATTAGTTTTTGCCCGTATCAACCAAATTCCTTTCCTGATTACCAATAACAATCTACCCTTCCCTGCGGATCCCACAGATTTAGAAAAATTCCATATTTGGGAATCACGCAAACAGGTCCCATGTGACCTTTGTCATGTCTCTGGATACCCTCTGCTTCTTCCCCACTTCCTCTTTTACCTTTCCCTAGTGTAACAGGGAACAATGTCAATCAAAGGGGAGAGGATGGAAGGGAAGGAATAAAATGTCAGAATCTTAGAAAAGAGAGATGCACTAGCCTAAGGTTTTGGTTTAAAAATGACCCTGTCATTACCAGGCAGCAAAGGCATTTCTGCTGCTTTCCTGTATTCTGAAGGCTTTAGTCTCAGGCTCCCTTCCTTTATTGGTACTTTTTGGCCACAACTTATATTCAAGGAGCTGTGGCATACCATCACTAACACCTTTCCCCCTAAATTAATGCATATTACACCAGCATTTGACACCATTTATTATGCATTTACTACATGCCAAGCACTTTGCTAGGCTCAGAGGAATCAGGGGTCAGAAGACAAGAACTCTAACCTCAAAGAGCTTAATATCTATTGGGAAAACAGCTCCAAATTGATGATCATAAAACACCATGGTTACAGCTCAGATTGAAATCTGCACCAGTGCAGAGTGAGTGAAGAGAGTCTTCCCCAAAGGCTGTCACCCAGGCTGACTCTTGAGGCAGGCGAGGGCAATCAGAAGAGCATTCCAAAGGCTACAGCCACAGGTGTACAGGGCTAAGAACATGGTTTCCTCAGGACCTATGAATACTATTCAAGTGTGTATGGTAGGGGGAATAAGTGAATGGGGGAGGCAAAAGGGTGATAGATGAAGTCGAGCAGGTGGCCAGGGCCAGTTTGCTAAAGGAATTTAGACCTTATAAAAGATTAAACTTGATCTACATTCTTATCCTTCTTCCTACCATGGACCCTCTAGGAAGTCTGATGAAGCCTATGGACCTCTTTCCAGAAAAATGTTTTATATGTATATAACATATGATTACAAAGAAACCCAGTTGTGTTGCATACAATTCTATCCAGGTGAAGACCCCAGATGAAGAACACCTGAAGGTGATGAAGTGCCAAGATTCAGGGAGGTGCTGCTCAGAGCAGATGTGCATCTCAGAAAGAGCACTCAAAAACTGAGTCAGTGGCTTGGAAAGAGAGGAGACTGAGTTGAAGGACCAGTCTGGCAGCTGTTAGAGGCCAGGTGACAAGGTCTATCATTATTATTGTTTTTTAACATTTATGTAGTTCTTCTAAAACAGTGGTTCTTGCCTCTAGAAAGCTCAGCATCTTCTTTAATATTAAATCTTTTGTAAAACTTATTTTATTATCTCAAGGCAAAATTTAGTGATAACATAACCTACATACATACCTTCCTGACGCCTTTAGGAAAAACTTAATTGGAAAAGTAACTTTGAGTAAGAGCCTTTGTGTTTCAAAATGCCATTGTTCAAGCACAACTAGACTAGTGGACATAATGAAGTCATCAGCACCGATACCCAGAGTCACCGTGCTGGTGACAGTTCCAAATGCTGAGGACGGAAACGAGCTACGTTGGCAATTTCAATCCTCAAGGGCCATTACCATGGTGATGCAAGTTACCCAAAACACTGGACAACTCACATTTCAGATCAAAATAAAACACAATCATTTTTCAATATACACAGCAGTTACATTACTGGAAAACTCAGTGACGATTAAAACCACACAAAAATACTTCATATTAGTTAGTGTAATAAAGTTAGGTTTCAAGTTTAGTTTATTGCAACCAGATTTTTAATCTTTATGTATGACTGGTGGATGGGGATCAATTCATTGGTGTGCAACATGGCTCTCCATATAGCTGGATGTCTAGCATCCTCGGTCCTTGTTCACTTTTATTGTGAAGTCCAAAGACATACCCCAACAAAATTGAAATACTATATAGAAAATATAATTCCTATTGAGAAGCATGAGTATAAAATAAGCAGGCCCTAAAATAGCAAGTAAGCACTGGGATCGTGTGTGTGTGTGTGTGTGTGTGTGTGTGTGTGTGTGTGTGTGTGTAGGAGGGGAAGGAAGAGAGAGAGAGAGGAAGAATGAAATGGGATGTAGAGAACAGCTAGAAGAAACCTATTAATGTTTCTGAGACCCATTTCTAAAGGGAGAAAGGTTGAGAATGCTTTTTAAAAGCCCACAGCCTTGACAAACTCTCTCTTCTGTCAATCTCCAGATTTGGTTAGCACCTGAGGTTTCACACACACACACACACACAAAAAAAAAAAAAAAAAAGGAGAAAGAAAAGACACTCGCTCCACCAGTCTCTCCAACTGCACCAAAGGGGGAAATTACCCTTTGACCCCTAAAGCCATTTGCTAATGACCTGCAGCATGAGATTGGATGGCTTTTCTCATTAGTGCATGACTACATTGCAAATGTTATTGCCAGCCAGCCGATTATAAAAGCATAAAGAGAAAGTAATTAGCACAATCATTTTACATAGAGTAAATTTTAGTGCAGCCAGTTTGTCAGAGATGCAATTTCATGGGATCACAGCCATGCATTAATGGAGTTATGGGAAACTGTTAATTTGTTATTTGAAATGAAGTCCTTATCTCTAGCCAGTTAGCTCAGTTAGTTAGTGGCTAATGCTAAGGAGGCCAAGGGCATGGGTTTGCCTCCGGTGATGTCCAGCTTAACTTTGTAACGCTGCACAACTGCTAACTGGCACTCCCAGCTGGCCAATTCATGGGGGAGGCTGTACATTCCAAGTGGAATAATTTCCAGGGTTCCATGAGCATAGATGACTCAGGAAAATTTGCTGGGTGAATTTAAATTTAAAATGCACATACAAAAAGGCATTATGAGGACTCCTTTTGGTGATGAAGCTGTTCTGTACTTTGGCTGTGGTGGTAGATATGCAAATCCACCCATGTGATAAAATTCTATAGGGCTAAATACTTGCACACACAAATGGGTACAAGTAACATTGAAAACCTGAATAAGATTATAGGTTGTTTCAACATCAATATCTTGGTTGTGATTTTGTAATATAGTTTTTTTGTTAACTGTAACATTTAGGGGAAACTGATTAAAGGATACATGAGATCTCTTGGAATTATTGCTTATAACTACATGTGAATTTCCGGTCATACCAATTAATTTTTTATTACAAATTTTAAAATGCACATATGGTTAGTGATGGCTAAGTGGAATAAATCTTGTATTTCCAAGACAGGATATAATTCAAGAAAAATCATTCAGGAAGAATTTCACTGGTTTCTGAACACTATATCTTAGTGCTCCAGAAAAACTGGTCCTCTGATTTGAAAACCCATTATCTATTTTGTTTAAAAAAATATAAACTAGATGTTCAAACTTGACTTTCTCTAATCCTGTCAATTTGATTCACGGTAGACACCATCAGAGGCTAAAAGGTGAGTTAACTATAAATTCCCAGTATTAAAATTTTCATGAAAAAAATGAAGAACTAGTAACTTTTTAGCTTATTTTAAATAACAGTCATCCTAAATACGTAATCATATCAAAACCTCATCTGAGAATAAAGTTACTTTTCAATACAATCGTTGAGATAGCCAAACAAAATATATCTGAGTGCCATATTTAGCCTTAGACTAGAAGTTTTCCACCTGATAAATAAACACAGGTGAGACTTGGGATCACTTTAGAATGAGCTACAAACTAAGCCTATAGTGTTTCATTCTTAAAGAACTCTCAGAAGAAAATCAACAACCCCATATCTAAGATAGTTTTGATTCTCATTTCTCCAAGTCTGTTCCATGGGCTCTTCTGTGAAGAAAGGGCTCCCTGGCCAATTATGTTAGAAGAATTCTGCATTCCATATCCAACCCTCCACCACTGCAGTGAGTTGAAGTGTCCTCCCAAAATTCGTGTCTACCCAGAACCTCAGAATGTGTTCTTATTTGAAAACAAGGCTTTGGGCCAGGGGCAGTTGCTCACACCTGTAATCCCAGCACTTTGGGAGGCTGAGGCAGGTGGATCACTGAAGGTAGGGTATTCAAGACCAGCCTGGCCAACATAGTGAAACCCTGTCTCTACTAAAAATACAAACAAATTAGCTGGGCATGGTAGCACACACCTGTAATCCCAGCTACTCGGGAGGCTGAGGCAGGAGAATCACTTGAATCTGGGAGGTGGAGGTTGCAGTGAGCCAAATTCATGCCACTGCACTCCAGCCTGTACAACAGAGC
>NW_016107410.1:2910331-2919276 GCF_001604975.1 Cebus imitator
AAGGAAAAGAAAGGAGAAAGAAAGAGGAAGGAAGGAAGGAAGGAGGGAAGGAGGGAGGGAGGGAGGGAGGAAAAAAGAAAGATCTTTGCAGTATACGTAGTTAAGGTGAGGTCATTCTGGATTAGATTGAGCCCTAAATCCAACAACTGGCATTCAGATAAGAAGAGGAGAGGACACCCAGGGATACACACAGGGAAGAAAAGCATGTAGAGGAGGCAAAGATTGGAGTGATGCAGCCACAAGCCAAGCAACACTAAGAATTAGTTATCAGCAGCCTCCAAAAGCTGGTATACTTCTGGCCTCTCGAACTGTGAGAGAACAAATGTATGTTGAATTAAGCAAACCAAATTTGTGATCGCTTGTTATGGCAGCAGTAGGAAATGAATGCAGCCTCCTGTTCAGAGATCTGCAGTATATATTTGCATGTTGAAAGCTTTGAGAAGTTCTTAAGCGCCCCTAATTTGGTGAACCTTAGAAGCATTTTTCCCCATCAAGTACCCATTAGTCTCATGGTACATATTTTTTAAATGCTGTTTTAGGCAATTTCAAATTTCAATGTGTATATATATCACTTGAGGATTTTATTAAAATGAAGATCCTGATTCAGCCAGTCTCAGATGGGGCCTGAGATTTTGCATTCTAACAAGCTCCCCAGTGATGGCCATGCTGCTGGTCCTTGATCCATACTTGCAGCAGCAGGTTTTAGATTCTGTACACCAGGAGGCAGAGCACCAGAGAGGGTAATCTTCCAGGGTCTTATCCAGTTGAAAGGATAATGGCTTAGCCAATCATGGTGGTTTGATTTTTGTTCCCAGCTCTTTGCTTCATGTTGATAGGGAATTTTGCAGTGCCTCCCACAGTGACTGGAGTAATTTCCCTGTCTCATTCATCTTGGGTTTAAGGAATTTTTTGATTATTTATGAATGAAGAATAATGTATAAGTACAATGATTTCCACTCCCTCCACCCCTTCACCGGGAATATTAGTGGATGACATGTTTTGTCCCCTTTAGACTGAGCCCCAGAATGAAGACATGTAGAGAAGACCTCAACCCAGCCAGTAATCTGGGGCCCAGCCTGGCCTAACCAAAGCCAGGAGAGATCAGCCAAACCTTAGCCTACCTCTAGACCTATGAGAGGGAAGTATACTCCTACTGGCATAAGCTACTGAGATTCTGAGTTTGTTGGTTATACAGCAAAAACTAAGCAACACGCCATCTCAGTCTCCTATCTTTTTACCCATAACTATGGATGCAAAGTTTATCTATAAGCTGGGAAGTTATTGGCTGTTAGCCACCTACCCAGTACCAAGAGGTAGAAGATATCATTTCTACTCAGAGAATTGACAGGCAAGCTTAGGAAAAAAGTAATGTACAAATGAAAGAATAGATTACAATATAAATATAAATATAACACTCAGAGTAATTAAATTTAAGTGTAGTCTAAGTAGGCTGGAGTTGTCAGAGAACCTACGGATGGGTTTTGGGTAGGTAAGGAGAAGTAAAGCATTCATTCTGAGAGGAAGAGGATGTCCTCTGGAAAAAGCGTTCTAACAGAGTAGAATGCCACAAGCTAACAAAGTATTGATTGCAAAATTCAAGCCACCTATTTTTGTCCATTATGGGAAAGCTCACATACATTATTACACCGTGGCAGGCCATTTGTGACCATTTGGAGGAGAAAAAACATTCTACTTGTACATTATTTATTCCTGGCACAGTAACAATTGAGGCACAATGAGGAGCTGCCAGTGGCCGGCTTTCAGTGGTCATGACAAAGCGAAGGCACTAAGGCCAGTGGGCTGCGGGCAGGAGCCAGCATGCATTATTTGCCCAGTGGAACTGACAGAGGCTGAGAAATATTGGAGCAGGAGAAAAAGTGCTTTGCACCAAATTACTTTTTATTCCTCACTTAATAAAAACTTCTTGGGCTGTCTTCGGTTATCGCGGCTGGATTCATGATTCATAGATCATAAATGTATGCATAGAGCCTTTCTTCTGATGATGTGCTGGGGATTAGGGGAACTTTGGAGGGAGGAGTGAGTTGGAGCAGAGTGACGAATGCCCAGCCCCAGGAGTCTACTCAATACAGGAGCCATTTCCAAGAGGAGACATTGCAACAACAGTCCATGGGGAAACCAGGAAATGGAATCCATGTCCAGTGGTTCCCATAACAAGGATTATAAGTGTCTCAAAGGTAAAAGAGCTTAATAAATGTTCAGTTCCTACATACTTATTTTAAAAGTTGGGAAACTGAGGCTCAAAAAAATATTTTGCCCAACTTAATCAGTGCGGACCCAAAGTAAAATTCTCAAACTCAGAGCTTCCTGGCCATTGTCTTCCTACTTGTAGCAGGAGGCCTCAGAACAGTGGAGGCCCAGCCCCGTCAGGGCATCTGCAGCACCTGCTTCTAGGCTTGGTCTTTGTCCAAAGATCTTGGAGACAGCTCATCCTGGGGAAGAAGAAGTACAAGATACACAGAAGCCCAGCCATGGCCAAAGGAAACCAGAGAGGGAAAATGCAGCAGGGCCTGTGCTGCTCAGATTGTCCTCTAGTCTCACACTGATGCCTTCTCCTTGCCACAGCTGGACCAGAATTGTCAGAATCTAGAGAAAGAAGATGGTTCATCAAAAATGTAGCTGCTCACATTTATTGAATACTTTTTAAAAATATTTTATTAAGTTCTGGAATACATGAGCAGCACATGCAGCTTTGTTACATAGGTAAACATGTGCCATGGTGGTTTGCTGCACCTATCAACCTGTTACCTAAGTATTAAGCCCCACATGCATTAGCTATTTGTCCTGATGCTCTCCCTATCCTCACCCCACCGCCAGGCCCCAGTATGTGTTGTTCTCCTCCCTGTGTCCATGTGTTGTCATTGTTCACCTTGCACTTATAAGTGAGAATACAAGTTTTCATTCACTGTTCACTTCTACAGCTAGATCCATCTGCCTTTATTGCTCTCATTTCTCCCCTTTCTTTGCTGTAGACATTGACATAACATTCTTTACTAAGACTTGGTCTTTCTTTCTTCCTCTAGGTCTTGCCAGATTCTGTCCAGTCTCAAATTCTAAGAGATAAGATAATCTTTCCTTCTGAGGGCAAAGGATGGAGCCCTCTTTGTTTTCTCTTCCTGTGTTAGTTTGCTGAGGATAATGGCTTCCAGCTCCATCCATGTCTCTGCAAAGGACATGATCTCCTTCCCTTTTATGGCTGCATAGTATTCTGTGGTGTGTATGTACTACATTTTCTTTATTCAGTCTATCATTGATGGGCATTTGGGTTGATTCCATGTCTTCGCTATTGTGAATAGTGCTGCAATGAACATACTGATGCATGTGTCTTTATACTATATTGAATACTAAAGTGGCATCATTTGTCTGGAGCAAGTACCCAGGGTTTGTCATCTTATCCCAAGAAAATCAAGTATGCAGACAAACAAAAAGTGGATTTAGGAGTAGAGGTTTAATATGCAAAAGAAAGAGAAAGGCCGGGCGCAGTGGCTCACGCCTGTAATCCCAGCACTTTGGGAGGCCGAGGCGGGTGGATCACGAGGTCAAGAGATCGAGACCATCCTGATCAACATGGTGAAACCCCATCTCTACTAAAAATACAAAAAAATCAGCTGGGCATGGTGGCGCGTGCCTGTAATCCTAGCTACTCAGGAGGCTGAGACGGGAGAATTGCCTAAACCCAGGAGGCGGAGGTTGCGGTGAGCCGAGATCGCGCCATTGCACTCCAGCCTGGGTAATAAGAGCGAAACTCCGTCTCAAAAAAAAAAAGAAAGAGAAAGAATAGTAGCTCTCTCTCCTGTGAGAGAGAGACACCCAAGTGGGACTTCTGGTCCCGTGGTGAAGTGTAGGGGGTTTTGTAGACTGGTTTGAGGAGGTGGTGTCTGATTTACTTAGGGCCCAAAGATTGGTTGGGCCAGGTATGATATTTATATAGTGCAAGAGGAAGCTGGCTGCCCCACCCTAATCTTTTATTATGCAAATGGAACGTGTATTTGGCTTGTGCCATGTTGCCTGCTTCTCACTGTACAAGTGGTTGGCAAAGAAAAGAGAAGATGGAGCCGCCATTTTTAACATGCCTAGCCCCCAGGTGGCCCCTTTCCTATTGGCACGACTGCTAGCATTCACCTGTGCAAGCTTCTAGCTTGCCTTTCTATGTCTGCAGCTCAATTTTGCAGGCTGCTCTTTGTTAGAAAAGAAATTATTTTGGGGATGCTTTTTATTAAAAGGGTAAGCTTACCTAGGACTTCCTTACCTTCATTATCTGCCTAAATAATTTTTTTTGATTCCTATATCAATACTTTACATGAATTATCTCCTTCAACCTCACCAAAGCCCATCTTACAGATGAGGAAATTGAAACTTGAAGATGTTAAGTAGCTTGTCCAGAGTCTTGATGCATATGTATGGTGGAGATAGGGCTTGAAGGTGAACTTTCTACTCCAGGGCTCTTGCACATAACCTCTATTGCAAGTTGCTTTAGCATGGAAGCAAACTCTGTGCTAACAGGGTGAAATGTATTTGTGCAAACATGGCCACAAATATTCTTCTCTCTCCAGCTGACCCAAGAGTATTCTATCATTGCCAAAGCCCCTTGCTCCACCCTTTTCCCTCAGAGGGAGAGATTATCTTATCTCAGAATTTGAGAAGGGACAGAGTCTGGCAAGACCTAGAGGAGGAATGAAAGGGAAGACCAATCTTAGCAAAGAATGTTATGTTGATGTCCACAGCAAAGAAGGGGGAGAAATGAGAGCGATAAAGTCAGATGGATGGAAGTGAACAGCGAATATAAAGCTCCAGGCAGTGTGAGATGCAGGAGAACTGAGGAGAGGAAAGTGGATATGCGAAGTGCTACTGGGGATTAATATTCTTCAGTAGATCAAAATAAAAAATGGAGTTGCTTTCATATTACTCTATGGTTATAAAAGTGTACTTCAGGAAGTGTGACACCATTTCAGAGCTAATAACAACTTGAATGTCATACAGTTTTGAGACCAAAGTATATGATTTCAATAGGTTCATATCTGTGAAGAAACAGGGAACAGAAAGCATCCCATGTGCAAACTTGCTGTGCATATACTGGGGTTAGGAAAAGTTTCCATAGTCCCAGCAGGCCCCATGTAACCACCTATTGGTTTCTCCTCACTTGCTGCCTAGACAGAGCTGATTTATCAAGACAAGGAAATTTCACTAGAGAGTTAATTCACACAGAGCCCACTGTAAGGGAGACTGAAGTCTTATTAGTCAAATCAGTCTCTCCAAAGACTCTGGGATTGAGGTTTTCAAGGAAAATGTGGTGGGTAGGGGGCTAGTGAATAGGGAGTGCTGATTGGTTGGGTTAGAGATGGAATTATAGGGAGTGGAAGCTGTCCTCTTATGCTGAGTTAGTTCCTTGGTAGGGGCCACAAGACGAGATGAGCCAGTTTATCAGTCTGGTTGGTGCCAGCTGATCCATCAAGTGCAGGATCTGCAAAATATCTCAAGCACTGACCTTAGGCTTTACAATAGTGGTGTTATACCCAGGAACAATTGGGGGAGGGTCAGAATCTTGCAGCTTCCAGCAGCATGACAACTAAACCATAATTTATAATCTTGTGGCTAATTGGCTAGTCCTACAAAGGCAGTCTAATCCCCAAACAGGAAGGAGTTCTTTTTTGGTAAACGGCTATTATCATCTTTGTTTCAAACTACAAACAAAGTTTCTCCAAAAGTTAGCTCAGCTTATGCCGAGGAATGAACAAGGAGAGCTTGGAGGTTAGAAGCAAGATGGAGTTGGTTAGGTCAGATCTTTTCACTGTCATAATTTTCTCAGTTATAATTTTTGCAAAGGCAGTGTCAATCATAGCAGAGGCCACTAACCCAGCAAAGGACAGAAGGGCTCTCATGAAATCCTTCTGCAAGTAAGCAGTCTCCAAGCCCAACATCTGAAGCAAGAAAAGAGAAAATGACAGAAGACAAAAGGCCACAGAGAACACTTTTCCAAATATATAAACAACACCCTTTGAGAACTTCTTGAACTACCTGTAAGATTTGAAGAGAGTATGTTTGCGGTAATTCTAGTGGGACATAGAAGTGCTGTTTTGCTCTATTTGCATGATCCTATAAAATAAAAGTAAAATTCTAAGCCCCCTAACTGACTGAACAGACAATCGCTTGGTCAAGGCAACTCCAGAGTAACCTTGAAAAGGAGTTCTCAGCCATGACAGGATCGGGGGTCAGGCATACCTTTGTACCCCCTTCCTTTGCTAGCAATGATTAGTTTCCTTCACTAAGGGTTAAACTGAGACCAGTCTTTTCGAAGGACTCCACCACTGATGTCAACCAACTGCCTGATGCTACCCCTCTTTTTTGCTAATAAGAGACCACCTACCACAGAGTGGCTCTGGCTAGTTAGTGTAGAAGATGCAGTGAGAATTTTCATATCCTCTCTTTCACCTTTTGACATCAGAGGGCAGAAGACTCTACCCTCTCATCATGCTAACTCTGCTGTTTTTTTACATGGGGCTCAGGAAGGGGCATGAAGCTCAGTTGCACATGTGCTTATTTCTCCCCTAATAAATATTCACAAATCCTCCTATAGCTTATTAATATGTATATTTGACCACCCTGTTCCCTTTGTCTCTCCCTCAAAGTGTCTGTTTCCAGCTTCTGACCAGAGGCTACACTTCCCAGCCTGTCAGAATGTCCACCTGCAGGCTGCAACCCTTTTATAAGAAATAAAGCTACGCCAGACATGGCGGCTCACATCTATAATCCCAGCACTTTGGGAAGCCAAGGTGGGTGGATCACAACATCAGGAGTTCAAGATCAGCTTGGCCAAGATGGTAAACCCCATCTGTAAAAATACAAAACCTAGCCAGGCATGGTGGCAGGCTCCTGTAATGCCAGCTACCTGGGAAGCTGAGGTAGGAGAATTGCTTGAACCCAAGAGGCAGAGGTTACAGTGAGCTGAGATTGCAGCACTGCACTCCAGCCTGGGCAACAAGAGTGAGACTCCGTCTCGAAGGAAGGAAGGAAGGAAGGAAGGAAGGAGGGAGGGAGGGAGGGAGGGAGGGAGGGAGGGAGAGAGGGAGAAGGGGGAGGGAAAGAGAGAGACAGAGAGAGAGAGAGAGAAAGCAAGGTGTGCTTTCCAAATTTAGAAACCTCATCATTGTTCTGTTGGCAATCCAAATACAGCCCTAATTTTGGGAAACCTGAAAGAGCAAGAATTATGTAGTCTATCTCCATTTAAAATTTAGAAAAATGGAAACCAGAAATTGGTAATATACGTACAAAGGAATGTCATTCAGTCTTTAAAAAGAAGAGGATCCTTCCATTTTCAACAACATGGGTGAACTCAGAGGACATTCTGCTATGTGAAATAAACCAGACAGAGACAGAAAAATTCTGCATGATTTCACTTATATGTGGAATCTAAAAATGTGTGAAATTCATAGAAGCAGAGAGTAGAATGGTAGCTACCAGGACCAAGGAGGTGAGGGAAATGGGGAAATGCTGTTCAATAAATATGAATCTACAGTTATACAATAATGAACAAGTCCTGGAGATCTAATGCACAGCATGGGACTATAGTTAATAATACTGTAACATGGACTTGAACTTTTCTGAGAGAGTGGATCTTACGTGTTTGCCCCACATACACAAAAAGAGGTAACTATATGAAGAGATGGATATGTTATTAGCTTGACTGTAGTAATCAGTTCACTAAGTCAAAGTGTATGAAAACATCACACTGTATTCTTTAGATTACACAAGTTTAGTAAAAAAATAAACTGATAATATAATTAGGTGACATATGTTGACCTGAAGGATATACAGCAAGGCACATCTGCCCTGTAATTTAGAAAGGGGAGTGGAAGTCCTAATTCTAGTAAGGGGAGTGGAGGTTTCAGTCTGGGCTTTGAAACAACGATGAGTACTAAGATGTGGGTTTAGGAAATGGCAGGAAAGTCATGAGGGCTACGAGGAAGCACTGGGAGAAGATGAAGGCAAGGGGCCTAACCCTCAGTGTACGACTTTTTAGCTGCTTAGCAACCCCTGCCTACAGATTAAGCAGTCGGTCTTTCAGAGCTATTTGCTGTAAGTAGCAAAATTGTATTTGAGTCATCAAAGAGTTGCTCTGGCTTTCAGAGGTGACAAGCTGACCACCAAAGGCAGTCAGTCACCAAGGCTTTTAGGGTTAGACCATGAGCTGCCTTGCAGGGAGTTTAAAAGGAATAGGACCCAGCCCCAAGCAATCCCAGAAGAGCTAACCATCCAGTCAACATACACTATGTGTTCAAGTGAAGGTATTATACACACACACACACACGACACGTACATATATATATGAACACGTAATTTAAAATACACTGAGAGGTATTTATCTCTTACCTCTCAGTGTATTTTAAAGTATGTGTTCTGAAATATACTGGATTATCTCAATCTTTTGTTTGTAAGTATATGTGTGATCATGTCCCATTTTAATGTAAAGAAATTCAATTTATTTGTCCTGAAAAGGAACACCCAAGGCAAAGGAAGAATGAGTAGTTAAAAAGCATCCAGGAGGGAAGATCCAAGATGGCCATTTAGGAACAGCTCAGGATTGCAGCTCCCAGTGAAAGCGCAGAGGGTGAGTGGACGCCACATTTTATTGCCCACAGACTAGGCAATTCCCAGGCGGAGGACCTCCATGGGTCACCAGCGTGGCTGTGCTGGCTGGTGCCACTGCTTTGCCCCACACGGCTGCTTTGATGGCGCCCCAGAGCAGCGGTTCTCCGTACAAAGTACACCGGTCCGGGTGCCCTTTTGGCTGGCGATTGGAGCCACGGGAAGTCACCCATTCATCTGGTTAAAAAGGGGACTGGGCAGGGAACCAGGACAGTAGATTCCAGGGCAAAAAAAGGGCCACAAACCTCAGTGCTGCTGTTTAAGCTAGCACAGCGAGTTTCGCA
>NW_016107410.1:2925481-2935407 GCF_001604975.1 Cebus imitator
GTGTTAGGGTGTAACAAAATATTTTGTGACCCAATCAGGCTATTATAACCTAAGATCACCGCTATGCAAAGAAGTTCACTATGGAAAGAGAGTTTTTTCTCCTACGGAAATACAAACCACCATCAGAGATTACTACAAACACCTCTGTGCAAATAAACCAGTAAATCTAGAAGAAATGGATAAATTCCTGGACACTTACACCCTCCCAAGACTAAATCAGAAAGAAGTTGAATTTCTTAATAGACCAATAACAAGGTCTGAAGTTGAAGCAGCAATGAATAGCCTACAAACCAAAATAAATCCAGGGCTAGATGGGTTCATAGCCGAATTCTACCAGAGGTACAAAGAAGAGCTGGTACCATTCCTTCTGAAACTATTCCAAATAATACAAAAAGAGGGAATCCTCCCTAACTCATTTTATGAGACCAACGTCATCCTGATACCAACCTGGCAGAGACACAACTAAAAAAGAAAATTTCAGGCCAATATCCATAATGAATATTCATGCAAAAATCTTCAACAAAATACTGGCAAACCAAATCCAACGGCACATCAAAATCTCATCCATCACTATCAAGTCGGCTTCATCCCAGGGATGCAAGGCTGGTTCAACATATGCAAATCTATAAACATAATCCACCACATAAACAGAAAAACACAAAACCACATGATTATCTCAATAGATGCAGAGAAGGCCTTCAACAAAATCCAACAGCGCTTTATGCTAAAAACTCTCAATAAACTAGGTATCGATGGATCATATCTCAAAATAATAAGAGCTATTTATGACAAACCCACAGTCAATTTCATACTGACTGGGCAAAAACTGGAAGCATTCCCTTTGAAAACTGTCACAAGACAAGGATGCCCTCTCTCACCACTCCTATTCAACATAGTATTGGAAGTTCTGGTTAGGGCCATCAGACAAGAAAAAAAATAAAGCATATTTGAATAGGAAGAGAGGATGTCAAATTGTCCTTGTCTGAAGATAACATGATTGTATATTTAGAAAACCCCATCTTCTCAGCCCAAAATCTCCTTAAGCTGATAAGCAACTTCAGCAAAGTCTCAGGATACAAAATCAATGTGCAAAAACAGCAAGCATTCCTATACACAAATAATAGACAAACAGAGACCCAAATCATGAGCAAACTCCCATTCACAATTGCTACAAAGAGAATAAAATACCTAGGAATACAACTAACAATGGATGTGAAAGACCTCTACACATCAAGGAGAACTACAAACCACTGCTCAAGGAAATAAGAGAGGACACAAACTGATGGAAAAATATTCCATGCTCATGGTTAAGAAAATCAACATCTTGAAAATGGCCATACTGCCCCAAGTAATTTATAGATTCAATGCTATCCCATAAAGCTACCAATGACTTTCTTCACAGAATTGGAAAAAAACACCTTAAACTTCATATGGAATCAAAAAACAGCCCACATAGTCAAGACAACCCTAAGCAAAAATAAAACAAGCTGGAGGCATCACTCTACCTGGCTTCAAACAATATTACAATGCTACTGATATCCAAACAGCATGGTACTGGTACCAAAACAGAGATATAGATCAATGGTACAGAGCTGAGGCCTCAGAAAGAATGCCAGACAACTACAACCAGCTGATCTTTGACAAGTCTGAAAAACAAAGCAATGGGGAAAGGATTACCTATTTAATAAATGTTGTTGGCAAAACTGGCTAGCCATATGCAGAAAATTGAAACTGGATCCCTTCTGTACACCTAATATAAAAATTAACTCTAGATGGATTAATGATTTAAACATGAGGCCTAACACCGTAAAAACTCTGGAAGAAAACCTAGGCAATACTATTCAGGACATAGGCATGGGAAAGGACTTCATGACTAAAACACCAAACGCAATGGCAACAAAAGCCAAAATAGACAAATGGGATCTAACTAAACTTAAGAGCTTCTGCACAGCAAAAGAAACTATCAATAGAGTGAAATCGGCAGCCAACAGAATGGGAAAACATTTTCACAATCTACCCATCTGACAAAGGGCTAATAACCAGAATCTACAGAGAACTTGAACAAATTTACAAGAAAAAAAACAACCCCATCAAAAAGTGAGCAAAGGATATGAATAGACACTTTTCAAAAGAAGACTTTTATGCAGTCAACAAACATGAAAAAAAGCTCTGGTCATTAAAGAAATGCAAATCAAAACCACATTGAGATACCACCTCATGCCAGTTAGAATGGCAATCATTAAAAAATCAGAAGACAACAGATACTGGAGAAGATGTGGAGAAATAAGAATGCTTTTACACTGTTGGTGGGAGTATAAATTAATGCAACCATTGTGGAAGACAGTGTGGCGATTCCTCAAGGATCTAGGAATAGAAATATCATTTGATCCAGCAGTCCCATTACTGGGTATATACCCAAAGGATTATAAATCATTCTATTATAAAGACACACGAACACGTATGTTTATTGAGGTACTGTTCACAATAGCAAAGACTTGGAACCAACCCAAATGCCTATCAATGATAGACTGGATAAAGAAAAATGTGGCACATATACACTATGGAATACTATGCAGCCATAAAAAAGGATGAGTTCGTGTCCTTTGCAGGAACATGGATGAAACTGGAAACCATCATTCTCAGCAAACTGACACAAGAACAGAAAACCAAATACTGCATGTTCTCACTCTTAAATGGATGTTGAACAATGAGAACACATAGACACAGGGAGGGAAACATTACACACTGGGGCCTGGGGAGGGTGGTGGGCTAGGGGAGGAATCACGGGTGGTGGGGGATTGAGGAGGGATAGCATTAGGAGAAATACCTAATGTAGATGATGGGGTGATGGATGCAGCAAACCACCACATGGCACATGTATATCTATGTAACAAACCTGTACAGTCTGCACATGTACCCCAGAACTTAAGGTATAATAAATAATTTTTAAAATGTATTTCAGTGTAAAGACATAGCATTTGGAAGGAAAAAACCTGATATGCCAGGCTTCTAGCATCCCTACACAAGGAATCAAGGTAACCTGAAGTAGACGCTCTCCAAGCCTTAGTGACAAGGAAGACTCTCAGGACTCTAGAAATTAAATGACATCTAGATAAAGGGAACTTCAGGCTAGAATCAAAGAGATGAGTCTGTTTATTGAATTGGTTTCAAAACAGAACACAAGAATAATGTTATGAGAGTCTTATATTAGTCTATTTTCACACTGCTGTAAAGATACTACCCAAGACTAGATAATTTATTAAGGAAAGAGGTTTAATGGACTCATGGTTCCACATGGCTGGGAAGGCCTCAGGAAACTTACAAGCATGGCGGAAGGGGAAGCTGGCATCTTCTTCACAAGGTGGGAGGAGAGACAGAGGGAGAAGCAAAGTGGGAAGAGCCCCTTGTTAAACCATCAGATCTCAAAAGAACTCATTCACTATCATGAGAACAGCATGGGGGAAACCACCCCCATGATCCAATCACCTCCCACCAGGTCTCTCCCTTGACACATGGGAATGACAATTTAAGATGAGATTTGGGTGGAAACACAAAGCCAAACTATATCATCTCCATATTTTTGCCCTGGGAATGATGACTACTCCTGTGGTGTAATAAGAAGAATGAGGACCCTGATCACAGCTGGCACCTCTAGCGTGGGATCATTCTCTACTGCTGAACTGAGGAGCAGGCACAACAGGTTGACTCTGGCTGGGTGGAGCCAGAGAATCACACCCACAAATATGTGGGCCGCTGGAAGTGTGGGCTGCTCAGACACTTGTGGGGTGGGAGGCAGATGTACATGCCGCCTGAGACAGTGTTAGCTCCACCCATCCAGGGTCCTAGAATAAAATCAAGGGAATTATGACATTGCCAAACTGTAAACACCCCCCTTCACTAATCTGGGCTGTCAGCATTCTAGCTGTTTTAATTTAAGGAAATAGAAGAGGAGAGGAGGAACACGTACCCAGAACACTGTGGGACAATTCATTTTCCACATGCATGTTGCGGACTGATCCCCTAACTACCATCCACCTAACCAGGGCTATGTCTGCTGGTTAGGTGGACAGTGGTTAGGGGATTAGCTATTCAGATTCTTCAAGATGACATGAACACATTTGTTTATCAAGTGTGGGTGTGTATTTTACTTTTAAGTAAAAATGTGCCTGGAAACACCAATTAGCGTCATAAGGAGTCCCAGACAAAGAATCAGTGAAAGGTATTCATTATTCATGTTTAAGTGGTGTTAACCCAGTACATTGAAAAAAGCAAATACTACTTTTAGGGATGCAGGATTTATGGATGAACTGATAAGATGGGAATTATATTAAAATATGGAAGAAAAAAGAAAAAATGAAACAAGTTTGACAAAAAGTTGACTATTGTTGAATCTCAGCAGTGATGAGTATAGAGCGCTTCATTATAATTTTGCAAATATTTGAAAATTTACATAATAAAATATTTCTTAAAACAATGTGAAAAGAAGTAGAGTCAATTTAATTTTCAGTATTGTCTGCATACTTCACAGGCATGAAAACTAGTGAGAACAATACGGGATTAGCTACAGATGGCTAAAATCCTATCGCTTCACAAATATCATATATTATTATTATTGTTGTTGAGACAGAGCCTTGCTCTGTCCCTAGGCTGGAGTGCAGTGGTGCAACCTCAGCCCACTGCATCCTTCGTCTCTGGGTTCAAGCAATTCTCCTCTCTCAGCCTCCTGAGTAGCTGGGATTACAGGCACCCACCACTACACCCAGCTAATTTTTGTATTTTTTAGTAGAAATGGGGTTTTGCCAGGCTGGCCAGGTTGGTCTTGAGCTTTTAGCCTCAGGTGATCTGCCTACCTTGGCCACCCAAAGTGCTGGGATTACAGGTGTGAGCCACCATGCCTCGCCCATATCTAATTATTTAACATATTAAATGTGTATTTTGAATTCAGATGCAGAGGGGTGAGTTAACCGTACTCCCTGGTTGATGGCACATTATCAATAGTCTACATGAGGCTTCTTGCATGCTCTGTTTACGTAGTGATTTCTTCCCATTCCTCTACATAGAAAACCCTTCTCACTTGTGCATGTGAAGTTCTTGTATGTGTTTTTGAAAAATACACACTTTATTTGTGTGCATATTATAAATAAACCTTTCCTAAAAATATCAGACTGCATTATTATAGATGAGATTATTATTTCTTAAATTTATCAATTACTGAAAAAGATAAGTTCCATTTCTGTGAATGAAATTGCAAAGAAATGGCAACAAATATATAAGGCATGTAGCATTTGGTATAGGAAAATAGATATCAGTGACTGAAGCATCACTTTAATGTATTTTTCTCATTAATAGTGATGATAAAAATATATTTGGTAGTATTTTTTTCCAAATTCTATTTAAAAATACAGTTTAATTTGTTTTTATGACACTTAGATCAAATGTTTTTGTTTTTGTTTGTTTTTTGAGGCAGGGGCTCATGCTGTCACCCAGGCTGTGGTGCAGTGGTGTGATCACGGCTTACTAACACCTCAACCTCCCCAGGCTTAGCTTATTCTCCCACCTCAGCCTCCCCAGTAGCTGGGACCACAGGTGTGTGCCACCAAGCCCAGCTAATTTTTATGGCTTTTGTAGAGATGGGTTCTCACTATGTTGCCCACGCTGGTCTCAAACTCCTAGGCTCAAGTGATCCGTCTGTCTCAGCCTTCCAAAGTGTTGGGATTATGGGGATGAGCCTGACAACCTGCAGATTCGTTGGCCCATACATGATGTTAGTCCAGCTGCCAATTACACTACAAGCAACTTACATAGGCATTATCATCACATACGCCATCAAACTTTCAAATGGAAAGTGGCACATACCCAGCAGGTGTCTCTTAAATATGGAGGAATGGGAATACTATGAGATAACACAATCAAGATTGAAGACTATAGTAAATCTAGGCCATCACCAAGAATAAGAAAAAAAGTGGCTTGCAAGGATTCCTATTATGAAAAAGATAGAGAATAGAATTAACAATACCTGCAGGTTAATGTCCTGGGTGGCTGGAATGAACATTGTCATTGATGTTTGTTGTTTACTTTAAAAATAAATCCTTGTTTAATATTTACTTTGTCTAGAAATGCTTACTGGGATTAGTGCATTATAGCAAAAGGACAAGACTTTTATTTTGTCTAATTTGCTGCAATGCATCTACGTCCTTTTGTCTAATTCACTGAAATGCATCTCCTCCATTTCCTTTAATTCTTATAAAAAAGTTAATTTTGTTTTAAGTGTTTTTTAATTACTACTTCTTTTCAAGAAACTAAGCATCATGTAAATTAGAAGACAGGTGCACTATACAAACTATCGAAATATGCAAGCCATATTTAACTTATAAATGGAGTGGATTTTCTAAGTATCTTAATAGTCAGGTGTTGAGAATTCTGTGTATTTTTCACATAAAAATATGTTACATAGAATGATTAGTTTTCTAGATTCAACAAAAAATTCACTGAGACACTTTCAATGGGTCCTCAAGGTCAAAACTATTTTCACAATCATCCTGTGATTCTATTTACCTTTTCACTGCACTGACATTGCGCTGATGGGCCAACAGCAATGGTGGATAAAAACCACTCCTTAGCCCAAATCAGTACAATAATGCTGTATTGATAATCTTCAGATTTTTTCCCACTACTCACTCACATTATAGAAAAATGCCAGTTTCACTTAAGAACATCCATGATGAAGCAGTAAACATTTTATTAAACCACAACTTTGAATACACACCTTAAATATTCTGTATAACAAAATGGGAAACATACATACAGTTCTTCTGCTATATGCCAAATGACAATAGTTGTCTACAGAAAAAAGACACCCATATTTATTTTTCCAGTTGCAAGCTTAACTAGCCACTTTTTCATGGAATATCTGTTTTTTGAAAGAACAGTGGAAAACTGTAATTAGCCAGATGTAGATATGTAGTAGACATTTTCTCAAAAAATGAATTATGTGATCCTTATACTTCCAGGAAAAGAAACTGATATCTTTGTTGCCAATATTAAATTTCATCTTTCAAATGAAAATTAGAATTTTGAAAGATTTATATCTACCACCATAAGCTTGATGACTTCCTGACATTTAAACACAGATATGATTTCAGTATTCACAGGGCAACTAATCGTTAAGAATGATCACTTATAGAATTTTAGTATAATATCAAAGAAGAATATTCATAATAATATGAAGAGACTGTTAAAATATTTCTCCTTTTCCATTACATATCTGTGCAAGGTCAGATTTATATAATTCAACCAAATCAACATACTTGAATAGACTGACTCAGAAGCAAAAATGAGAGTACAACTGTCTTCTATTAAACCAGATATTAAAGAGATTTACACAAAAGTAAATTAATGCCTTCCTTTTTGCTACATTTTTTGTTTTAGAAAATATATTAAACAGTAACTTAATATAGTTACTTTTTATTTTAGAATATTATGTTGCGTGTAATGAGCTTATTGTTATTTTAAATGAATTAATAAATCTGTGTTTTATTGCATCTTAGCTTCAAATACAGTAAATTTCATATAGCCTTTGGTGTCCTCAATCATTTTTAAGAGTGTGAACGATCCCTTCCCATATTCATTTTAGCACTACAGCCAAGATATGGAATGAACCTTAGTGTTCATCAGTGGATAAATTGATACAGAAAATACAGTATATGTATGCAATGAAATACTGTTCAGACTTAAGAAATAAGGTAATCCTGTCATTGGCAGCAACATGGATAAACCTAGAGGACATTATGCTAATTTTTTACTTCATTTTATTTTCAGGACAGGGTTTCACTCTATCTCCCAGGCTGGAAAGCAATGGCACAATTACTGCAGCCTCAGACTCCTGGGGCTCAAGCAATCCTCCCACCTCAGCCTCTCAAGCAGCTGGGACTACAAGCTTGTGCCACTATGCCAGACCAGGTTTTCTATTTTTAGTAGAGATGAGTTCTTGCTATGTTGCCTAAGCTGGTCTTGACCCCCGAGCTCATGCGATCCTCCCACCTCAGCCTTCAAAATGCAGGAATTACAGACATGAGCCATCATACCCAGCCCATTGTGAAATCTTAAAAAGTCGAATTCATAAGCAGAGAATAGAATAGTAGTTACAGGGCTGAGTAGAGTGGGAGCGTGGTGTGGGGTATATATTGTATACTTGAAAATTGCTAAGAGAGTAGATTTTAAATGTTCTGATCACAAAAGATGATAAATATGAAAGGTAACAAAACATGATAATTAGCTAGATGTTGAAATTTCACATTATATGCATACTTCAAAACATCATGTTGTACCCAATTTTTTGGTCAATTTAAAAATTATTTTTAATCTAAAAAAAGTATAAAAGGTTCTTGAGATTTGAGAGCCACTGCCCTAGAGAAACAATATTAAGCCCCTCTGAAAATACCAGGAAAAAAAGAGCTTCGCCTGATCTATTCCAGAGATGTGACCACCTTGCATTCAACACAGCTATGTCAGGAAGCTTCAATTCCTAGGCAAATTCGGCTCACAAAGGAGAGGGCATGCAGCCCAGGGGTATGCATAGGGATGTTCCCACAGTAAGGAGGACATTCCCAAAGATTCTTATATGAGTTACAGGGGGAAGTTGAAAGCAGACTTAAAATTTCCATAGGCATAAAAGACATCAGAAAATCAGGGCTTAACTTCTGCACAGTTCCTCCCAAAGATTCTGGGTGGGACATATTGTCTATTTAATTACAGATGGATATGTCCCTAGCATCTAACACAGTGCCCCACACACAGTAGCTTCCTGATATCTGTTTGTTTGGTGATAAACAGATGGACAGATGGCTGAATGGATGGGTAAATAAATGAATACATGGAAGAATAATCAGTTGGATGGAGAGACATCCTGGAAGAGAGAAAAGCCAAGAAGTAGAGAAGTTTTGGCAACTTGAGAACAGGCACAGTATTCAGCATAACCAATAAAATCAATTGGAAATGTATGCATTAAAAATGCAGATAACCTTACAAAGATGTATATGAGGATGTGTTCATACGCATAGACTGATTTTAGCACTGATGAATAAATACAGTACCTAAATGCTGTAAGTCATGGTCAAAAGAAATGATGAATGAAATAAGATGAAGTAATTTAAAGAGCGTTTCCTGCGAGTACTGAGATTTTGAGTTGGGTTGACCTGGGACATGGATTGGTATAGATAAAATGACAGAGCACTCCAAGGAGAAGAAAACACATGATTCCACCTGCACCTATAATGTCAGCCATTCTCCAACACTGCCTTGAGCAGAGAGATCACATAAGGACTTGGGAGGTGTGAGTTCATAAGAGGAAGAACCTTGTTTATCTTGCCTCTGGAGAACGCTAGGCTTTCCTGTGTGTGACTCTTTTAATATGCTCCAATTTCAAAGGCATCCACAATTATAAAAGGTTGAATTTATCTTCCCTCTGACTCTCTTCTACTCCCAGCACTAGAATGGTGATAAGACTTCCCGAAAAAAAGCAAACCTTATTACACAGTTAGAGAGGCTTTTGTTCTTAATGGCATTTCATCAATGAGCATATCTGATTTTTGAAAATTCATTTCAGGTCAAGTCAACATGCATTTGCTAAATACCTTCTGTATACCAGGTATTCTGAGCACTAGAATAAACAAAGACGAATACATGATGGTCCCTGCTGATAGAGTCCTATAGAGAATGCAAACATTTGAATGAGTGAAATACCATGTGCTGAGTGCTGCAGTGGAACCACGTAACAGCACATCCTTTCAAAACAGTGTTCCCCCAAATGCAGCTTTCTATTTATTCTTCATACATCTTTCATCATTCTTAGTCCTTGTTAGAGACAGTCTGGAAAAGGCCACAGAAAAACTCTGCCACAAGTAATCTTTTTTTTTTTTTTTTTTTTT
>NW_016107410.1:2935422-2948491 GCF_001604975.1 Cebus imitator
GATCTCGGCTCACAGCAACCTCCGCCTCCTGGGTTCAGGCAATTCTCCTGCCTCAGCCTCCTGAGTAGCTGGGATTACAGGCACGCGCCACCATGCCCAGCTAATGTTTTGCATTTTTAGTAGAGACGGGGTTTCACCATGTTGACCAGGATGGTCTTGATCTCTTGACCTCGTGATCCACCTGCCTCGGCCTCCCAAAGTGCTGGGATTACAGGCCTGAGCCACCGCGCCTGGCCCACAAGTAATCTTACTTAAGAATATCTACTTATTAGACAATAGGCTGCTCCAGTAAAATGCCATCCTAAGGAACTGGGAGCAAATAAGCCCTGAGCATTCAAGCTTGGAGCTGTTCCTAGGAGCAGCTGAACAAGGAAGAAAGACAGCCTGGCATCTTTGTCATTGCACCTGACATAAGAGCAAACCACTTTCTTTCCCCACCCCAGCAATCATACAAAATAGTACCTCTGCTTAAGTCTGGTAGAAAGTATCTGCCATGGTTAAGACAGCTCTGGAACACCAGACCTCCCTGTATCCCAACCCAGCATAGGATCTAATGAGACCTGAGGACCAGTCATCAAAGCTCAGCACGGCTAGGGCACTTGGGAGTGAAGCTATAACTTACAGTGTGTCTTCTCTGTATGTGAGCTGAGAGAGAAATGGCCCCCAAACAAGACACAGAAAATGAAGGAGGGGATCTAACCCTGGCAACAACTTTGAAACAGGCAAAAATAAATATTCTGCTTGTGGCAAGGAGCACATCTGATTCAATTAAATTCTAATCCAGAAGAAAACAATCAGTCCAGAAAGCACAATTATTTGCTGAATTACAGGAGTATGCCAAGATAGCAGGGATACAACTGAGAACAAACAGACACAGATGCTGCCCTTAGGGACTTAAAATATTTAACAGGTAAACATTAAAAGTGTAATTACAAGTACAGTGAATACAGAGAAATACAAGGGGCTATTGCAGCATATATAAAGGCCTTAGCCTCGTTTGGGGGATCAAGGAAGACTCGCCTAGGAAGTAATATTTAAACTAAGATGAAGGTTGAATAGGCATTTACTAAAGAGGAAGTGTTGACTACCTGACCATCACAGAAACCAGTTCCAGGCCAGAATTGGAGCTTCACAAAAGGAGCGAATTAGTTTTAACCATGGACCTACTGATACTCTTCATCTTAACAGAATCTCCAGGCGCTGGTCAGGAATCAAAGTTCAGTTTTCAGGGCTGAGATCCAGGGAGCATTTAGGAGGGACATGAGGAGTCTTGTCAGAGAGGCAGGCTCAAAGGCCCACAGGAAGTCAATCCTAGGAGAGTATGAACGGACATGGGAGATTCCACAGAGATTACAGTGCTGTCCATGGAAAAATGCAGGAGGAAGGTATCTCCTTGAGCTCTAAATTTCAATAGTTACGGCCTCTCCAAAAAAACAAGAAGCAGACAGAAGTTGACTCAATAGAAGAGTATGTGTAGAAAAAATATGTACTTCACAGGAAGTTGTGATGATGGTTTTTTTCTCTTGCTTCTATTTTTCTTAACACCAGTAGCCTGAAATTGGCCACATATATACACACAAGAATATATCTTAACAGAATATTAACTTCTGACCTATAGTAAAAAGTGGCAGAAATTAAAAAAAAAAAAATACTCAAATGCAATTAAATTAAAAATTGTGCTACTTTATTCTCCTCTCACACTTTATCTTTTAAAAATGTTTATGAATCTGGAATAAAGCAAGATGGTGACAAAGGAGAGGAAAGCTACTCCCAAATGTGGGATTTCCCCTTGCAAACCTAGCCTTCATCCTTCCCTGCCAGTCTAGTCATTGCCCTGAACGTGACTTTTCATGGGCTAACTCAATGGGCTCCCTTGCCTTCCACTTTCCTGTTGTGAGGTGGTTTATTCAGGAGACTGGAAGGCAGGAAGGTGAGTTCCAGGTGTTTATTCTAGAAGTTGCTGGAATGAACACCCAGAATTCAACTGCACTCCTCTCCCCATGGCCATGGCACCTGCAGGGCAGTTTTCCTATTAAACACTCCCAACTTTCCCACTCACCCCTCCAGGTCAAAGTTTAGTGTCAGCCCCGCACTGTCCCAACATGACTTCACTGCCCCTGAGCAGGACCTCCTAACATTGCTTGAACATTTATACAAAACAGTTCTTTCCTTAAACCCATTTCCCTCACTTGAGTAGGCCAGAATCCTGGCTGACACCAGAGAGCTTTACACCAAACTTCCCAAGATTCTTGATAGAGAGGGATAGGGCACTGGGGTCAGAGAAAGTCAAGAGAAGAGCAAGAAAATGGCAGCAAAGCAGTTTCTTTGTCATTTCCTGAAGCTTCAGAGACTGCCCAGAGAGAACAGGGTAAAGGCATAAGACCAAGAGGGAAAGGTGTGATTCTTTGGCCAAAAAGATAAATGGAGGAAAAAATCCAAAATAATAAAATTGGCAAGGAAGCTGTCACTCTTTAATAACTTACTACATGTATAATATTGCTTTTAACCATTTACTTACATTATCTCACATGATTTCATAAAAGCCCATTTTCCAGATAAGAAAGGTAGATGTAAGTAGGTTACTTTACTTGATCTTGATGGAAAGAGCTGGATGTAATGTCAGGTTGGTCTACAATGAGAGCCCAAGACCTTAACTGCATACTCTCCTGATACCACTGCACCCACACTAAGACTCTGAGAAGCTCTAACAACTGCTGTGTGATAAAAAGTAATCAGGCCTGGATGCCCTATAAACCTTGTGCCTGCCCCAAGAATCTGCACCGAGGTTTTCATATCAGTCTGCTTAGATGATTACATCCAGATTTGAATAGATGGCTTGCTATAGTTTGAACATTTGTGTCCCCTCCAGAGTCCATGTTGAAACTCAATCTCCAATACAAAACTATTAAGAAGTGAGGCCTTTAGCAGGTGATTAGGTCATGAGGGCTCCTCCCTCACGAATGGGATCAAGGCCCTAAGAAAAGAGGCTGTGATGAGCACTCGACTTCTTTCTGCTCTTTCACCATTTGTAGTGGGAGAACACAGCAGCAAGGTGCCATCCTGAAAGGAGAGGCCAGGCCCTCACCAGGTGCTGATCTGGCCAGTGCATTGACCTTGGACTTCCCAACCTTTGGAACCACAAAGAAAGTAAATTTCTGTTTTTATAAATTACCCAGTTTTATGTATTTTATTAAAGCAGTACAAACAGACTAAGATAAGATGGCTTATCACCATCTTATCTTTTGTTATCTTTTGTTTCTTTTATCTTTTGTTATCTTTTGTTTTGTATTCTTTGGTTTTAATCTTTCTGTTTTCCCATAAGTTCTTCATTCCCTAAACAACAAAGTGTTATCATAATTGAAACGAAGGGGAAGGACTATTTCCACCAAAGGCTGAGGAGTCTAGGAACCCTCAGAAACCCTAGAGATCCAATTTACCCACAGCAGCAAGAAAGGAATCCTATGAACACTCCTGTCTGAAAATGGAAAGACTTAAAAGCAGAAGTTTGGTAGAAATGTCAAAACTAGAAAACACAGCAAGAGAAAGATGCAAAGCTCATTTTTCCTTTTTTCTAATAGTATTGACTACATTATGTGTGGGGCCCAGTGAAAAATGAAAATGCAGGGCCCCTTATTAAAAAAAAAATTATTATTAAGAATTTTAAGATGGCAACTGCAAAATATTAAACCAAGTATAGGACATTCTGAGCCACAAAGGCCCATATGATCACACAGTTCACATGCCCAGAAAGCTGGCCCTATTCCTACAAAGATATTTCCTGTCAAACTAAAATCGACTTTTGTTAAACAATTTTTTAAATAAAGGAGTTAGCAGATAAGACTGTGGAGAAAGCAGATTGGTGTAGGCCAAAAATCACATGGCAAACGGTTACACCACTAAACTGTCATTGAGTATAAAAAGCCGCAGCACAGAACACTGATTCAGGGACTCAGGACGGTCAGCCACCCTTGAATCTAAAGTTTGCTGTCAGCAGAAGGACATCCCCAACACACCCGCCAAGGCCTTTGCTGGAAACTCTTGTCTCCACTCATTAATCTCAGGGCCAACACAGCTGTGGTTTCCAGGAAACAACAGAGAACCTAATGCAGGGACATCCACAGAAAACATTCATTTAAATAGATTGCTGTTGTCTAAAAAGTCAATTAAGAAAAAAAAATGGTAATCAACAAATTTGAGCACTTAGAACCTGCTTCAAATTTGCCTAAATGTTGATTAATTGCTATTAATTTTGCACAGTAAAGACCAAATTATCATTTGTTTCCATCTGCTCATAAAAAAAATGAGTTTAATCTCTAAATATTAATGAAAAGTGTTCATTTACAACTGAGCAACTTTTCAGCTTTCTAGATATTACCGCCACTGATGTAAATTTGTCAAGAGTATGTCAGCAAAGTCAAATCACAGAACAATAGATGTCCTTGCTAATTGGAAAATCAAATACCAGGCTTTGGCCAGAGCTCACTAATTTTCCCTAGTGTGGTCTGCATAGCTGAAGGAAGGAGGGTGGAACTTTCATTTTGATTGTACAGTCAAATTAGATCATTTATTTTTAAATCACTAATGCCCTATAAGAGGCATTTGTTGTTTTTTGATCCTTTCCATTTTTCTAAAGGTAATAGTACTCGAACTTTCTTCTGAGGGATACATCTCTCTCCCACTGTGTATAATATTGGCGGTGCTGTAAATCAGGATGCTTACCTTCTCCCCCCTCCCCCTGACAGCAGAAAAAAAGGAATCCTATGAACACTCGTCTCTGAAAATGGAAAGACTTAAAAGCAGAAGTTTGGCAGAAATGTCAAAACTAGAAAACATACTAAGAGAAAGATGCAAAGCTCATTTTTCCTTTTTTCTAATAGTATTGACTACATTATGTGTGGGGCCCAGTGAAAAATGAAAATGCAGGGCCCCTTATTAAAAAAAAATTATTATTAAGAATTTTAAGATGGCAACTGCAAAATATTAAACCAAGTATAGGACCTTCTGAGCCACAAAGGCCCATATGATCACACAGTTCACATGCCTAGAAAGCTGGCCCTATTCCTACAAAGATATTTCCTGTCAAACTAAAATCGACTTTTGTTAAACAATTTTTTAAATAAAGGAGTTAGCAGATAAGACTATAGAAAAAGCAGATTGGTGTCCGTGAATAGTTGTCCTGAGCTTGAATAATCAAAGCAGCTCTCCCAGGTCTTTGAATCTTGATAGATGAAAAAATAAGTTTGAACCTCATCCATTAGAGCAGTGAGATTCTGCAAAGACATTTGACTTGTTTCTGCTACATGGAAGCCCAAATCTACCCAGTTCCTGCATTTCCAACCCTTTTCTCCATATTTTCTAGCATTTCTTTGAGCTATGCAGTATGCTTACAGTAAATTACTTTCCTGAAAAAGTTAGCCAGAGTATCTGATGCTTGCAACTAGAAATACACTGAACAATCCGACTCCAGCTTCCATTATGTGTTGAGGAATATTTCAGTTCCCTAAGGGATAAGGCACCGACTAAAGATAAGCTCACAAAGTTCAGCATCTCATCAGAGACAAAGTTCAAAGTACTTATAAATATGATAGAAGGGCTGGCAATAGACCAATGTGTTCAAATTTATATGGTATAATCTATGTTTATGGGTATATATTATGAAAGAATGTATACTAAGGAAAACCCAGAGAATCAAATATTAAGGCATTATCAAAAAGAATGTGAATGAGATTAAGAGGTGAAAAGGATTTAGTTTAACAAGATGAAATGGATGATCTAGCAAATGAAATAAACTTAACAACTGCCAAATGCCATTACAATAAGCATTACAGGATTAACTGAACATAAAGAAAAAACAACTTTTGACATTACAGAATTATGCCATTAAGTCATTAGGACCCTAACAATCCATTTGTCTGTGGCACATCTGCTTAGGGCAAGTGACACACTTTGGTTTTTATCCACAAAAGGTGTCCTGGGATGTGTTCAAATTTGGGTGGTTCAAAAACACCTACATTCAAAATCTATCCCCCTTCACACTGGGAATATTAATATAATCTCTATAAATTGCAATAACTATTTGAACTTTCAATAAAATTCCTCAACTTGCATTTTTAATGTACAGAAAAATAACTGGTGTATTGCTATGATTTTACAAGAGAACATAAAAATATCAACTTTGGGTAGCAATAATTTGTCTACTCTGTTCTAGTATCATTTGACCTCATCACAAACCTCCTGTTGAAATGGACTGAGGCCCGCATCAGGCCTGTTCGCTCTGCCTGTTTTCTAATGCCAGCTTCTTTTCTTGGATGGTAGACCTACCTAAGAGATCCAGTGCCCTACTTTTGGCTTTAACTGGTTCTGACATCCCTAGCTTACATCCCTTCTCCCAAAGCTACAGTGCCACTGGAGTCAAAGCTGAGCCTGCAAAGCTGCGATAGTCAGGGCATGGCTACCTCTCATTCAGAGCCAAGGAGCTTGGGGTACAGAGGGCCTTATAGCCCATGGCTGATCAGCTCTGCACCCAGGGCAGCACTCTTGCTGTTCACCAAGATCGCCCAGCTCTGCCTCCTGGACCCACGGCAGGCTGACACTTCCAGGCCGCTTACATTGGGTGAGACCACATGACCAGTCCTGGCCAGTTAGTTACACCCAGTAAGAGTATGTGCCACCTCTAGCCTAGAGCACATAATTGTCAGTGAAACACCTTCCAGGGCTCTTTTTCTCTGATAGAGAGAGCAGCAACACTCAATAGAGTGGCTGTCCTAGAGGGTGGGCTCTGGAGTGAGGACAGGGAGAGGAACACCTGCTGACCTGCCATGGATGTGGAGCATGGATCAGATTCAGGAGGTTTCTGCAGCACAATGTCACCTATCTGCCACATATAGGTGGCAGATTAAATGACAATGTAATCCCCAATGTATTTTAAAGTGGTTCCTTCACAAAACAAAACCAAGCTCTCCATTTTGTCTAGTAGGTCTATAATTCAGTTATCTGGCATGATCCAAACAAACATCTGTCTGCCTTGCCCATACTGAGCTTTAAAGAGGCCACGCTGATAAAATGTTGTTACACTCTATCAGTCCCATGGGCCATAGAGGAAAAACTCCAAGGCATCCTTTTCTTCAGAGTTTGCTCAATTCCACAAATACTGTCAGAGCATTTACTATGTGCCTAATGCTGAGTTTAACTCTATGAGCACTATAGCTCCCATGATGTCATTACAGGAGTCTTATTTACAAAGTCACAACTTGTGAAAAGTAAAATAAGGACTCTCAAATTTCCACTAAATATGGCCACCAGCAGGTAATTGTTGACTTTAATAATAACAAGCAAGTGACCTCTGGATAGGAAGGTTGTATAGGTAATGCCACACATAGGCTATGCTTCCTTCTCTGCCAAGCACGGCGCTGCTGGTGTGTAAGGAGAAGGCACCTGTTCTTTGACTCAGTCTTAGCTTTGCTTGTGGTTGGATGTGAAATGCTACACTCATTAAGAGTTTTGAGCATACATTAAAACTTTGCCAAAAGCTTATTCCTCTGAACTGAACTAGACTTGTTACAATGATTTACATTATAAGGTCAAAATATCACCTAAAATCAGACACACACATGCACACATACACACACACACACACACACACACACACACACACACACACACACACTGAATTATTAAAGGATTGGGATTAAGTTCTAAAGGGGGTGGTTAAAACATTATGAAAATGAGATTAATTGGGATCCAGAGACTAGGGAGGGCCTGAACTGAGGGTTGAAGGATGGGTAAGGTTTGAACTCACAGCATCTGCTAAGCATCACTGTGCTGCCTGTGAGCATTTTTTTACCACTCTTAGTTTCTCGGTATTCTCATCTTTCTAGTTACTGAAAGATAAGCAACAAACTAGACTTTTATTTTAGAATATATCAATTCTGTATTCCTGAAAAAAGATATGAACTATATCTATGTCACACCCTATTAAGTAAGTGACCTTGGACAACACTCAGAACTTCGTGAGCATCTGTTTTCTAGTTTATGAAATAAGTGCAGGACTGCAATTAGACGATCTCCACATTTCCTAACAGTTTGGCAATTCTCTGACGACTATATGCTATGATCTTATAGCCATCTATTTTCTTTAAATTTGCCACACACACACATACACACACAAAAAAAACTTTCATTACCATTGACATGCTATTCATCCTTCTTTGGGCCAAATGAAGAAAGAGAGAATAAAAAGCAACAGCCACATTTAAATGAAAGAGTTATCAGTCATTCTCGTATATTGCAGCTGCTTCAGAAGCCATAGGGCAAAGGCATTTATATGGAAGATAAGCTTATTGTGTTGAACAAATTAATGTTGGATTGTGAATTAAATGGCATGTCTTCGGACAGCTAATTAGCTTTGTGCTGCTCAATTAAGTTTCGAAAGGACATGTTGTGTTTCTTGATGGAATACAAAATATACTTCAAGGCTATTGCTGCTCTGGATAATTTCAATTTCAAACCCAGTGGAAATGAGCAAGAAAGAAGCAAGGGCTTTGTAAACCCTAAACAATTCAGACTGCTCAAAGAGCTTAAATTTTAAACTATAAATAGCAAAATAACACATTTTCTTTTTAACCACATCTGAAAATCTCCACGAGCTGACAAATATGAAATTAACTATAACTTTATTTTTCATAGCATCATTTACATTGTGAGCAAATATTAGAAGAATAAGGATGAATGCTAAAATTAAAATGCTCTTCTCCATATACTATTATTCTTTAAGATGAAATGACAAACATCCCTTTTTCTATAAAATGAGAAGGAAAATGTTTCTGGTAGAAAGTATTTAGGCTTTGGAATAAAAGAATGTTAAACAGAACTCATTTCAGATTTTACCTTTGGTTCTGACCCCGGGAAAATTACTTAACCTCTTTGTCTGGATTTCCTCACCTACAAAATGGGGTTGCAATTCTTATCTTGTAGGGTTATTATGAAGATTCTAATAGTCCAAGTCTGGTGTCAGCTGCAGTTATATCCTATACCTCTTCGCTTCCTTTCTCTGTCCAGATTGGTTGTGAACTGACCTGAGACCATGTACAAGTTGTTTGTCAAGCACAGGGAGCCTCCAGTGAATAGCAAGATATCTGTTCCTGCAGATGTATTGCTACCAGATGCTTTGCTATAATCTTTTTAAGTTTCAGATGGAATTCTGCCACTCATACAAATATAACAAACACAAGATCAGTCCCACACTTGTTTCAATAAGTCTGGAGTGCCCCGGCTTCTCTCCTAACACAAATCAACAATCCCCTGGAATGAAAACTGGAACTCCCAGGCCAGCTCAACAGTGCTCTGAAAGCAGTATCTGAGAGTCCTTTTGTCAGACCAGGTAAGAGAGTTAGGGAAGGAAGAGGGCACAAGACCAGGCTGAATCCAGACCTAAAACACCACGGCACATGTATGCAAAGAGCTAAGACCTATATTTGCAGTTCCTACTACAACCACCACCACCACCACCATGAAGATTTGTAAGACCCTAGTAAGTGTTTCTTGCTAAACCCAAAAATCACAAAATATGTTCTCCCAGACTTCCTTAAATGTCCGATTTCCTTGCTAAACTTGAACCCACAGAGTGTAATTTCCCAAATTTTCTTATTTTTAGATGATCCACTTCTAAGAACCAAGAACTGAGAATTTGTCTTGCCCCATACATCAAATTCTTGTTTTCTCGATTCTTTTTTTCTTAACTCTTGAGCCGATAATACATAAAGCCTTTTCCACCTGCCTGAACACAGGGCAGTTTCCCTTTCAAACACCCCCTGCTGTCAGGGAGTAAAGCCTTGCTTTTTTCCTTCCACTTAGGTGGTCTTTTAATTCAGGACTCTCTGACAAGTGATGTGTTACTGGGTTTGGCTGATTATTTTTTTTTTTTTTAAGTTCTGGGTTACATGTGCAGAATGTGCAGGTTTGTTACATAGGTATACATGTGCCATGGTGGTTTGCTGCACCTGTCAATCAACCCATCATCTAGGTTTTAAGTACAGTATGCATTAGGTATTTGTCCTAATGCTCTCACTTCCCTTATCCCCTACCCACAACAGGCCCCGGTCTGTGATGTTCCCCTTCCTATATCCATGTGTTCTCATTGATCATCTCCCACTTATGAGTGAGAACATGCGGTGCTTGGTTTTCTGTTCCTGTGGTAGTTTGCTGAGAATGATGGCTTCCAGCTTCATCCATGTCCCTGCAGAGGACATGAACTCCTTCCTTTTTTATGATTGCATAGTATTCCACAGTGTATATGTGCCTTGTTTTCTTTATCTAGTCTATCACTGATGGGCATTTGGGTTGGTTCCAAGTCTTTGATATTGTAAATATTGCTGCAATAAACATACATGTGAATGTGTCTTTACAGTAGAATGATTTATAACCCTGTGGGTATATACCCAATAACAGGATTGCTGGGTCAAATGGAATTTCTATTTCTAGATCCTCGAGGAATCACCACACAGTCTTCCACAATGTTGAACTAATTTACACTCCCACCAACAGTGTAAAAGCATTCCTATTTCTCCCCAGCCTTGCCAGCATCTGTTGTTTCCTGACTTTCTAATAATCAGCATTCTGACTGGCATGAGACGGTTTCTCATTGTGGTTTTGATTTGCATTTCTCTAATAACCAGTGATGATTAGCTTTTTTTTTCCATGTGTTTGTTGGCTGCATAAATGTCTTCTTGGGTTTGGCTGATTCTTATTGTTACTATCCAATCTCATTCCTGAAACACTAAGCATTTTCCCAGTGAAAAATTACTTCTGGCCTTCCTCAGGCAAATGAATCTCTCCAAGGCAGGTAGAAAAACAATACTGAAGCATGGGCAGGAGTCAGCTTTGGAGAGTGAATTCCCGATAAGATTTCTTCAGTAGTCAACTAACAGCACTGATGGCACACTGTTCATACTTTATACTTAAAGTATGTGCCAAATAATATAACAGCATTGTCAAGTTTTTTGAACCATATCTGATTTTGTGATCTCAATATTTTTTATAATTTATCTGATGCACTGAAGTGTCACATGGCCAAAAATAGGAGATACTATTTATTCTATATATATTTACTGATACAGACAAGTTTGAATAAAAGCAATAAAATTTTTGAAAAAATAATAGCACAAGCCTACTATATCTATTAGGTGTATTTTTACTACAGTAAAAAGGAAAATGGGATTAGTGTCTTTATGAAAAGCAGAAACAGAAAGAAAAAAAAAAAAGGAAAACTTCAGAGTCCCACATCCTGGGCAGTCCAGGAGGAAAACACAGCCTCTGCCCTCAGGGAGTGCCCAGACCAGCGTTCATGGAATCCCAGGTGATGTTTTGGTCAGCACGACAGCCATCTTTGTAATGTCACTAATATGTGGTCATCCAGTTGTGACTGAATATGTTATAGGGACTGGAACCTTCTCTGTTACTTATTTCCTCAAGGATGAGTTAATGGATCAGCTAATTTTGAGTTTTGTGTGTTTTTTAACAAGTTAATATCTAGTACATATATAAAATATTACCTTTGCTGGAGACTGTACTTGCATTTTTATAGCAGATTTTTGTCTTTAGACCAAGCCATCATAATTGTAATGTCAGAGACAGTGGCAGACCAATCAGAAGGCTATTTCTTGATTGGGGTAGAAAAGAGACCTTTCTGTGCCCTTCCAATCAGGCACCATAATTGGTTGTCTTTCCCATATAAAGGATTGGTCCTGCTCCCAAAAGATGAGTAATTGTGAAGAATAAAACACTTTTCTTATAAGAAGTCACAAAAATAACCATCTCTGCCATCACATCATTTCCCTTCCTTCATTCCACTATAATTTATGAAAATGATTTAAAACTCTGGACCTCAGTGAATACTGCAAAATCCGGTCTGCAATTAGTTTTGTATGTTTAAGATTTCCCTCATCAGGGCAAATCATAATTCTTTGGAAGTAAAGTTAAGCCGTGAAAAAGATATGAATCTGCAAGTTTTCATTTTTAGAGAAATTGACTTATAAGAGAAAAGGCCTTTAGTATGATTTTCTAAGTAGAAAACTCCCTAAAATAAATCCTGGGGAAATTGGCACAAATTTATGTTCTCACCACTTATGTCCACTTGTATTACTGTCAGGTGCCAGGGACTGTGCTGAACACTTTCACATGCATTAGGCCATCCATTCTGGGGTACTAACTTGGTGTAATCCAATCTGCAACAAAGTTGAGAATAAAGCAAAGTTTAGGTCTGTGAAATAATTCTTAAGAAGTGACTTCAAGTCACAATCTTTCTACCATTCTTGCTTATACCTCTTTTTGTCTAGCACAATATTTGTCATTTGATGACAACAGCTAATGCTTATGGAACTGAGCAAACACCACGTAAAATCTGAAGCCTTCTGTCCACATCTTCTCTGGCCCTTCAGAACGTTGATTGGAAGCCAGGATGTGCCCTCCCGCAACATTCTGTCTTGGTGATTGATGATATGGGAGATGATTAAACATGCTCAAACTTGGAGTCTTGATGTCATTCAAAAATCACAAAGGAAGTAAAAATCTATTTATGGAACTCATCAGAGCTCTGATTTATTCTTGTTATCAGAAGTGTAATACCAGATTGTATTTCAAACCTGCTTCTTGAATGACTCTTTTATTTTGTTTTGATGATAGCTGTGTCTTAATGAACATAACAACATTTGGCAAGAAAACAGCTAAACCTGCTTTCAGTACATGGATTTCATGCTGTATTATCATATTGGCTTCCACAGTCACATCTGTAATGCCAAATAAAAAGAAACAAACAGCCTGGAAGACAAATACCAGCAATAATTCCCTGAGTTAGTGTTGTGGACTGTGGGCATATTCCTTGGTTTACAGACCAAATCGAATAGCATCTAAATAAAATTATTTCCTTTTATAGAAAAAAAGTGTTTTTCTGCCCAGAATTTCAAGTTTTTTTAATAAAAGAGATTTAGAAAGTCATATATTAGCAGAGACTTCTGATATCTTTTTTTTTTTTTTTTTTTTTTTTTTTTTTTTTTTTTTTTTTTTTTTTTTTTTT
>NW_016107410.1:2949608-2970643 GCF_001604975.1 Cebus imitator
GTGGCTTGCTTAGACTAGGGGGTGGCAGTAGTGGGGAAATAAAAGATTTGAGAGAATTTCTTCTAGTGTTTTTTTTTTTTTTTGGCCCAACCTGTGCCCTCTATTCTAAATAGCTGCTCCTTTTTCTACATTGATTTTCTTGCCTGCTTACTGCTCCCATCTGCAGTACCAGCTTTTAGTGCTGTGCTTTATAATAAGAACTCATTGCACGTTTGTGTTATGAATGAGTAGTTCCCACTTTTATTATGCTCTTCCCTGCACCATAAAACTCCTGCAGTTTAATCTGTCCTGGAGTGTGCCATGTAGGCAAACACACAGAGAGGTCACAAAACTGGCCTAGGAGCTCCAAGAGCAAAACAGAACAGTCTCCCTCACCCCATCCCCAAGCTTCAACCTTAAATCCAGGCACCAAGGACAACCAGGCAAGAATGAGCTGTCAAGAGAAGACTGAGGTTTAGGGAATGAATTTCAGGTCTCTGAGATCAAAGTTTTCTGCATAACATCTACTGCTGTTCCATCAACTTCCATCTCTTAAACCACGTTTGATATGATTTCCATAAGTTGTTAGCACCTTTTCTAGAACTCAAGTGGACTTTTAAGTCTAGTAGTCTCTTTCCCAGACTATATGATACCCTTAATACTATTAGATAATTTCTACCTTACTAATACTGCAAATAAAAGACCTTTTAAAATTTGTTTTCTACTGAACACATGCCACTGCAATATCACCTTTGACCCTTAAAATAATCCTCTGTGACTGGGTGCGTTGGCTTCCACCTATAATCCCAGCACTTTGGGAGGCTGAATCAGGTGAATCACTTGAGCCCAGGAGTTCAAGAGCAGCCTGAGCAACATGGCAAAACCCCATCTCTACATAAGATAGAAAAATTAGTTGGGCATGGTGGTGCATAACTATAGTCCCAGTTGCTAGGGAGGTTGAGTTAGGAGAATCACCTTAGCCTGGGTTAAGTCAAGACTGCAATGAGCTAAGATCACACCACTGCCCTCCATCCTGGGCCACAGAGTGAAAACCTGTCTCAGAAAAAAATTTAAACCATGAGGTCATCAAGACTAGGACTAATGCCCCAGAAGTGGCTTAAGAATGCAACCAACTCTTTTAAGCAGCAGTGCAATGAAGGAGTTGCTTGTCTGACCAGTCAGGAAGATGTGATGTGGCCTCATGAAGAGCCTTACTCAGCTCAAGCTTAGGTTTCTGACGCTTGGAGGGCATTCCTGCTTTCCTCACGAACTCTTCCTCTCAAGGGTGCTCTGGTTCCTGTGATACTTGAGAAAGATTAATTTTATGCATTTCACTTGGACAATAATCTGAAACTGGAAATAACATTGAAAGCTTTTGTTAAGCTTACCCAGATTCTCCTAACGGCCAGACATCATTTCCTCCGGATTTCTCTAACTACTTTGAATTTTAAAGAAATTGAACTTCCACTTTGGAAGAAATTGTAGCCCATCACTTTTGTCTCAGAAAAGAATCTGTGGGATTTTAATTTATGGATGTGACTGAGTGACGACACTGAGAAGCTAATGCCACTGAGAGATGTTTATTACTTGCCTTTTCTAGAAGGAGCGGGCATGCCCCTCCACACAGGCCCAGCGGGGAAGCACCAGGATTGGTCAGAAAGCCAAAGGGATGAGAAGGAAGCACAACCCAGAGTCTGTTATTGCTATTTCCATGGGAAAGGCAAGAATTTTAAAGTAAGTGGGCTACTTGTCATAAGAGAGATATTCTCTTGCACTAATTACAGAGGCAAACATTGATGGAGGACAATATAAAACTGGCTTTGACCAGCAGCCGTGACCCATGCCTGTAATCCCAGCACTTTGGGAGGCTGAGGTGGGCAGATCACCTGAGGTCAGGAGTTGGAGACCAGCCTGACCAACATGCAGAAACTCTGTCTCTACTAAAAAATACAAAATTAGCCAGGCGTGGTGGTTCATGCCTGTAATTCCAGCCACTTGGGAGGCTGAGGCAGGAGAATCGCTTGAACCCAGGAGGCAGAGGTTGTGGTGAGCCGAGATCACGCCACTGCACTCCAGCCTGGGCAACAAGAGAGAAATGCTGTCTCCAAACAAAACAAAACTGGCTTTGACACTTTCCACACTTTCTCTGACTAGGAGAATTGATAATAGAAGCAAAGAAACTTAGTGTTAGAAAGGCCCATAGAGAACACATAGTCAGTCGACGCCCTTGATGGCTTTGTCTGTATCCATGTACAGTTGCACGCGCATGTGTGTGTCCAGAAATGTTACATCTAAGTTGTCCTTTTGGAAGTTCAAAGGTTTGTACCAGTGACGTCACTATTGTTCAAAGCACTTTGGAAATGTTTTCTTTGGGAGCCATCTTCAAAGCCCGTTTACAAGCTGTAGAAAAAAGTGGTCTCTTTGCCTTAAAGAAGTTATGATTTGTTTTGACCTGGAAAAACTTTAAACTGGCATCATAACGACAAATGGCATTTGTCAACAAGTAAATCCATCCTCAAAGAGTAAAGATTTGCCACTGAACAGTATCAAGAAAATGTGGCTACAGGTGTTGCAGGCCATCAGGGCCCTCCCAAAATGTCACAGTGGCTTCACTCTTGTGGGTCTGGAGCCTCTGACGTACCTCCCTGGAAGAGGTCAGATTCACCTGGATGTGGAAGTTCTAATATTTCTACTTCCAAAAAAAAAAGAAAGAAAGAAAGGGGGTTGCTGCTGTCATATTAGTCACTCTTTGTTTTCTTTTTCTTTTTCTTTTTTTTTTTTTTTTTTTTGAGACAGAGTCTTGCTGTGTTGTCCAGACAGGCGGGAGTGCAGTGGCACGATCTCAGCTCACTGCAACCTCTGCTTCCCAGGTTCAAGTAATTCTCCTGCCTCAGCCTCCTGAGTGGCTGGGATTACAGGCACTCGCCACCATACCCAGCTAGTTTTGTATTTTTTTAGTAGGGACGGGGTTTTGCCATGTTGGCAAGGCTGCTCTCAAACTCCTGACCTCAGGTGATCCACCCACTTTGGCCTCCCAAAGTGCTGGGATTATAGGCGTGAGCCACTGCGCCCGGCCATCAGTCACTCTTTGAATCTCACTTTATTTCTGCGTATTTGCAGGGTTCCAACCACTACTGACATCTTTCTTCTCTGCTCACTCAGCAAAGGGCAAGGTGGGGAAAGATGACTTAGTCAATCATGGCAGAGCACAGTGACAAGCATGAGGAAACACCTAAAGAACTGTGATACCAATGATGAAATCCTTGTCTAACGATTTTAATGTCTGTGTTTATTAACATGTAGGATGTGGCTATGTATTACATCAATTGATTTAACTATAAAGATTAAAATACATGTGACATTTAAAGTTGTCTACAGGCAATTAGGCCAGTGTTGCAGCAGGAGGAAGAACACAGAAATTATCTTAACCAAGAAACTATGATTTTCAGTCTTATTCTAAAAATAAAAAACATAAACAAAACCAAAAATAGACTATGCCTTGAGAATTGTTTGGGAACCATGTCTCTTCTTGGCTTATCCCATCTCAGCCAAAAATGCATCTCTGGGTCCCGTCGTTTTACTTTCAAGAATTTTAAAGTAAATAGGCAAGGATGTTCACGCTTTATCTAAAAGTATGCTTATCATAGAAATATTTATGAGAAAATGAAAATAATAATCCAGATCAAGATATAACACAACAAATAAATTACTCTATATGTATGTAGGTACAATATTGTGTCACCTCTAAAAATCACATTAAAAAAAAAAAACTTTTAAGTTCAGGGGTACATGTGCAACATGTTTGTTACATAAGTAAATTTGTGTCATGGGGGTTTATTGTACAGATTATTTCATCACCCAGGTATTAAGCCTAGTACCCATTAATTATTTTACCTAATCCTCTTCCTCCTACCCTCCACCCTCCAATAGGCCCCAGTGTGTGTTGTTCCCCTCTATGTGTCCATGGGTTCTCATCATTTAGCTCCCACTTATAAGTGAGAACATGTGGTATTCGGTTTTCTGTTCTCCCATTAGTTTGCTAAAAATAATGGCCTCCAGCTCCATTCATGTCCCTGCAAAGGACATGATCTCATTATTTTTATGGCTGCATAGTATTCCATGGTGTATACATACCACATTTTCTGTGTTCAGTCTGTCATTGATGAACATTCGGGTTGATTCTATGTCTTTGCTGTTGTGAATAGTGCTGCAGTGAACATGTGCATGCATGTGACTTTATAATAAAACAATTTATATTTCTTTGGGTAAATACCCAGTAATGGGACTGCTGGGTCGAATGGTATAAAAATCATATTCTTATAAAGAATTTAATGACAGGGGAGAGGTTCTCCCCAGCCCCTACAATCCTAAGAAGCTGATAGCTCAAGATCCAAGCATCTTTCCATCAAGTGAGTCACACTCTTCCTCAGAGCCCACTTTTGTCCCAAAAAGTATCTGTGGGATTTTGATGTATGGATGTGACTGTGTGATGACACTGAGAAGCTAACACTTTTGAAAGATGTTTATTGCTTACATTTTCCAGAAGGAGCGCACATTCCCTTCTACGCAAGGCCCAGCCAGGAAGCACCAGGTTTGGCCAGAAAGCCAAAAAGGGCCAGGCATGGTGGCTCACACCTATAATCCCAGCACTTTGGGAGGCCAAGGCAGGCAGATCAGTTAAGCCCATCTCCACTAAAAATACAAAATTAGCTGGGTATTACTGTGTATGCCTGTAATCCCAGCTACTGGGGAGGCTGAGGTGGGAGAATCACTTGAAACTGGGAGGAAAGTTGAAATAAGCCAAGACAGCAGCACTGCACTCCAGCCTGGGCAAGACAGCGAGACTCCGTCTCAAAAAAAAAAAAAAAAAAAAAAAAAGAAAAGAAAAAAAAAGGAAGCTACAGGGGTGAGAAGAAAGCAAAACCTAGGGTCTTTTATTGCAATTTCCATGGGAAAGGCAAGGCCCTGGCTGCTTAGGGCAGAAGAACATTGCCTGCTAGAGTGTAAGAGCCAGATAAAGGAGGTAGTTCAGAGTGTGAGCTCTGGATGGGTTAGTTTGTATATGAAAGACATGCTGCAAGGGGAGCCCTTTGCTATCTCCAAGAGTTGTCTAGCCCTGGGTGGGGCGGTGTCCGCTCACCCAGCAAGGGCACAAATGCAAGAGCACCAAGAATGCAGAAATTTTCAAAATATACGTGGTTAATTGAAGTTCTGTGAAGCAGCAGCTGCTCCGAAAGCCTCTAGACCACCAAACAAAGCATTGTCTTATCCTCAGCATGCTTAGCCTTGTCTTCTAAGTTCATTAGCTTCTTTCACGCCACTGTGTCCTCAGTTCTCCAATCTTTTTTTATAAGATATATAACTCTGATACAATTTATAGCCTAGGACAGAAACATCGTTTTGCTCGTCTTTGCATTGACCAGAGTGCCTGGCACAGTAGATGCTTCATAGAACATGAACACTTCAAAGGGGGCAGTTTTAACCACAACCATCTCTACTGACGGCTAGTGGATTATCAAGGACCCTGGTACAAGCACAGAGCAGAGCATGGTGGGCATCAAGGGAGTGCATGATATAGACATGGGTGTGTGCATTATTCCTGCCTGAACTTCCAAAGTTTTCAAAAACCCTGCTACTCCAAACCCAGTGAAAAACCTATGCTCAAAATAATTTTGCCAAGTTGCCAGATTGCCTAGATCAATTTTAGAGCATGAGACAATGGAAAGATCACAGAATGGAAGAAAAGGCAGGGCCAGATGCAGTAGGAAGGGTACACTTCCTGCATGAAATTCAATTCCGGAACTGAGAGAGGAGGATAAAAACCCCTCTCAACTGGGATAATCAAGCCAAGGCTCTAGAAGCTGTTTTTATCTAACAGTTGAGAGTTGCAGCCACTGAATGGGAACAGATGAGACAGGCAAAGCTCATGTGCAATTAGGCCAATGTGGAGCCATTCACATTTGGAGGCTTGTTAGGCAATTTCACATTCTTCTGGAGCTAAGCCAACCGATGGGCTGTGACATGAGATAATCGGTGCCACTGATGTGTGAAGATCTCATGAGAGATGACAGACAGGCTGCGGAAACAGGATCGGAGGGTCTCCGTCTGCGAGCAGAAAGTATAAGTGCATGTAATAACATGGTGCCCCTTTGCAGAACAACAGCCTGTTTCAGCAAGTGACAATTTTTCCAAAGTATTGCTCTTAATGATTTGGGAGAAAAAAAAAAACACTGCATTTTCTTTTTGGTTGTCAGTGATAGGCAGAATGTGTTAAAGTTTTTCTGTTTGAGAAGCAATGGATATTTGGGGGTAAACTGAAATGTAACAGTATATTTTTTTTAATTGAGTTTCAGGTTTAGGACCATAAAAAATACAAGAGGTAGCATGAAAACCTGTAATTGTTTTCCCTATACATTCATTGGACTCTGTATCCACCCTCTTTCAACTCCCCTACATCAAGGCGAGTCCTAACTGAGAAGACCCCACTACTCATGATTTTCCTCTCCTCAGCTCTCATTCATTCCTCAGCCCACCCCAGTCTGGCCTCTTTGAATCTGCTGGGGTCAAGCTCACCACCAGCCTCCTAAATGCCAAATTCAACACATATGTTAGTCCTACTTGGCATCTTGGTTACATTTAAAAGATTCTATTCACATGTTTCTTGCCCCTAGGGCCTTGACAGTCTAAGGACAAGTTCTATCAGGGAGTCAAAGATGTACTTCAGACTTGTGGAGGACCAAGGGCAAGAGAGCAAGAATAATTTCCAGCCCCAGCAGCCGGACAGAACACCCACCGAGCGGGGAGGAGGGCTGATGCAGACTTCTAAAGCTGGATTTCCCTGGAGGCACAGGTTGGTGAGGAAAGTACTGTAATTTCCCAGGGAGACAAAACAAAATCATTATCATTCAAAAATTAAATTCTGCATTTTGCATACACCTCTGTATTTTTGTTCAGAGTGCTTTCACTTCTGTAAACAGAGTATGATTTAATTGAAAGGATCTGGTCTACAAACTTGGGTGAGGCCAATACCAAGACGGGGTTGTCTATCACACACATTTACTCAGCCAAAAGTTGACAGTTTATGCTTTGAAATCTGGAAATGTCCCTGGTTAAATAGTCATGTCCAATTGGCATGTACCTGTCTTTGAATATTTTTTGTTCAAATGCTGTCCCTCCTGTTCCCTTTCTCTTAGATAGCCTCTATTCCTCTTTTTTGTAAGTTTTCCTACCCCACCCTCCAAGCCTGGATTGAATGACTATCAACTTCTGCCTCACATGGGCCTAGAACTTAAAAAGGATCATGGTTATAGAGTGAACAGAGTCTGTCTTGCCTGGTAGACTGTCATGGACAGTGAATGTGGTGGGTCTTACTCATCTCACTCCCCAGGGCCTAATGCAGTGTCTGACAATGAATAGTTGCTCAATACATGTTTGTGGAATGAATGAAGGGAATACTATCATGGCTAGTCAACGACAGCACCAATGCAAGTCCACAAACGTTCTCAAATAGAAGTGCTGAACTATGTAACACAGTACAATATGCAAGGGAAATTACTAAGTTGTTATTATTGGGAACCAAGGTGATTAATGCTATACATTTAGGACATGCTCGATACAGAAAAAATATAAGTCCTGGAATTAGTTTAATGCCACTTGTGCTGATAGCACAGATCTGCTATCTGTCTTCATTAGCTTCATAGCAGTAGGTTACAAGAACACTATTTGAATGGATGTCATATTATTTTATTGAATATTCAATAAAAGCATAATAAAAATGAAATGCCAGTGTCCATAGGAAACATCGTACACCTTGTTATTTGTTCTACTTCAAAGTAAAATTCTATTTTAAAAGCATGTCTTTAGTTCTATTCCCAGCAGTGCTCAGTGCTGTGTACAGACCCCCTGGTTCCTCTAAAAAATATGAGCATTCTTCCTTGGCAATATGAGACTTTCTATATATCATAAAACCGCTATCTTCCAGAAACAGGAGAACTAGGTAATACATACTTTTTTTTTTTAAGACAGGGTTTTACTTTGTTGCACAGGTTGGAGTGCTCAGTTGCTGCAGCCTGCAAGGCCTGCAACCTTGACCTCCCAGGCTCAAGCGATCCTCCCCACTTTAGCCTCCCTAGTAGTTGGGACCACAGGCGTGCCTCCACGCCCAGCTAACTTTTTTATTTTTTATAGGAACAGTGTTTCACCATGTTGCCCAGGCTGGTGTTGAACTCCTGGGCCCAAGTGATCCACCCACGGCCTCCCAAAGGGCTGAGATTGCAGGCATGAACCGCCACACCCAGCCAACACGTACATTCCTGGGAATAGCCAATGCCATTGGCCTTGGGAATGAATGAGTATAGACCTGGAAGCGGGCACCCAGGAATAATAAATAAATAAATGCACAGAACAGATCAGGATGAGTAAGTTTTCCGCTCCTCCAACCGTTCTCCCTGCCCTCATCCCCAAGCCTAGGAGGGTAGGGATCAATAAAAAGAGTCCTTTGATCTCTCTTGGTTTCTCTGAGACTCTTGGCCCTACCTCCAAAATCACATCTTATTTTCCCCTACCTCCTCAGCAAACTCTATAGGTTCTCCTGAGCAATTAAACTTTGGAAAAAACAAAGAAGGATTAACAGGCTATTTCTACTTCTACCCTACCACATAGCTCTCCTGAATCAAGGAAGTGCCCAGCCAGTTATCTGTGTGAAGCGGAGGACACAAAATAAAAAACACATCAATTAATATCTCAACATATATCACAAACCACACGTATTGATACACAGAGATGGATTCCTGCCTATCCCTCATATTATAGAGAAAAGTACATGATCCAGAGCCTTGGTTGTGGGGTTTTTATTTGCAGTGAAGGTGCTCCCAGGTTTCTGAAGGCTGACTCAATGCAGAAATGCTGCTAGACTGCAAGGTGAGCAGATGAAATCCTAACCCGGAATGTCCTCTCTGGGCTTCTGCTGAGTGGATCAGACAGTCAGGCAGTCCTGCCAGCAGGATTAGGACCAAAAGTCTCACCCAGGCTGCAGATGGTAATCAATCCAATTTGCTCACCTCCCGAAGTTATCTGCCCCCTGCCACTCCTCCCTGGGAAGCGGAAATGAAGCCCCCTCATGAGTCACCAGCATGATGGATTCTTCTGTAACTGGCAGTGACAGGAACAAGGCTAATAGCTGAGCGTAAACAAGCAACAAGCCACTGGAGCTGCAGCCCACTGCCACAGTCTCCTCCAGAGAATAACACAGTGACTCCAACAATCTCGCCTTCATTCTTCAAATGTACTTAGTTACTTATTTGTTTTTAAGGACCACAGTGTAGTGGTACATATTTATGGGGTACAATTTGATGTTTCAATACATATCCATGTTGTATAATGATCAAGTCAAGATCATTAGTGTATCCATTACCTCACACATTTATCATTTGTTTGTGATGAGAACATTCAAAGGACACTAACTATTCTGTAATATACAGTATTTTACTGTTAGCCATAGTCACTCTGCTGCACCATAAACACCAGAATTTATTCCTCCTGTCACATTGTACCTATTGATCAACCTCTCCCCATCTTCGCTTTTCCCTCCCCTATTCTCACCTTGATTTTGAAAAGAAAATGTTAATCGTGAGGGAGAGTGCTGCTTATATCCATCTGCTTCTTCTTCCCAAACAGCCAGATGATTTAATCATCTTCCTTAATAAGCTGTGAAGAGCTGACCTTTAGAAAGCCTCCTGAAAGCAGGCATATTTAAAAGCAAATGCTTTCCAACAACAGAGCTAAATGTTTTCCCTTCATGTCCTCTGCTCTGTGGAATTTGCTACAATCCTGGGTCAAGTGTCCAGGCAGCAGGTGCATCTCTGCAAGACCATTCGTGCAGGGCCGCTTCTATGCCCTGCTCTCTAGTTGCTGCTTTCCCATGCCCTAGCTCATGCAATCTCCCAGGTAGGAATTATCGTCCTTACTTTATAAATGAATCTTCTGAAGCTCAGAGAGGTTAAGTAGCTTAGGGTCACACAACTTGTGAGATACCACTAGGCAGGAGCCATACATGTCTGCAATTCTTTTTTTTTTTTTTTTTTTTTTTTTTTTTTTTTTTTTTTTTTTTTTTTTTTTTTTGGAGTTTCCCTCTGAGATCTTGGCTCACTGCAACCTCTGCCTCCTGGGTTCAAGCAATTCTCCTGCCTCAGCCTCCCGAGTAGCTGGAATTACAGGCATGCACCACCATGCCTGGCTAATCTCTTATATTTTTAGTAGAGACGGTGTTTCACCCTCAAACTTCTGACCTCGTGATCCACCTGCCTCAGCCTCCCAGCATGCTGAGATTATAGGCATGAGCCACCGCGCCCGACTGTCTGCAATTCTTATAGCACCTAACCTCATGCACCCAGGAGACTCCTGATGAAATTGTAAAACAGCCTATTTTTCTTTTTCCTTTCTAACCTTTGCAGACTGCTGCCCCCATCAAACTTTGGTAGCCACATCCCCAAGGAGGTGCAAACATGTCCAGCCACACACAACCTAATATGTCTCTGGCCAGAGTTTTTATACACCAGTTTAAAGTAAGCAGGACAGACTTTAGGACCAATGTCCCTACTTCATTTGGGTCCCTTTCAGTTGCTAGTTCTCTGGTCTTCTCATTCCATCCCCACCACACCATTAAAACATAAAAATATTTCACTGTCCTTTGGGAGGCCGAGGCGGGTGGATCACAAGGTCAAGAGATCGAGACCATCCTGGTCAACATGGTGAAACCCCATCTCTACTAAAAATACAAAAAATTAGCTGGGCATGGTGGCGCGTGCCTGTAATCCCAGCTACTCAGGAGGCTGAGGCAGGAGAATTGCCTGAAGGAGGCGGAGGTTGTGGTGAGCCGGGATCACGCCATTGCACTCCAGCCTGGGTAACAAGAGCGAAACTCCGTCTCAAAAAAAAAAAATTATTTCACTGTCAATTCATCATAATACACATATCCGAAAGTTAACACTGGAAGAGCTTTCTAGTTTTTCTAATGCAACTCCTTCAATTTTAAATAAGGGAAGTAAATAAGAGACAGAGAGAGGAGGTGGCTTGGCTGAGGCCACCAAGTGGATCTGTGATGAAGCCAAGAGATAAGGCCATTCTTCCCAGCTCCAACCCCTTGCACTGAGGTCACACCATTGTGTTCTTAGAGGGATGTGAAAGCCACTTTGTCCACTCTCCCAGGACACCCACATTCTCCCCTTTATCTTTAAACTTGGGATAAGGCTTCAGACTTGGTTCATTTCAAAGGGAGTTTCTGCATCAACCATTAGTATGGGAAGTGTTTTCTTCCAAAATCACACTATTGTGAGGCTCGTGTCTTTACTGCTGAGTCAATATGGAGCATTTCTAAAGAACAGGGAGAAAGACAGGAGTGGAGAGAACAGCCAAGGTTGTTATACATAAAACCTCAGGCCTGCACCTTACCTCAGACTGCCAGACCAGCCCCCCTACTTAGAGTTACTGAGTGGAAGATTCAATGTCCCAAGGTCAACCCAGCAGTAGCCCCATGGCCCAACTATTAGGTCCCAGGCCCAACCTCATGCTTAATCGCAGTCCTCTGTTGGCCTAAAAAGTCCTGCACACAAGCAGGAAGAGCCTTTGGTCTAAATCCCTCAGCGCTATATGCCTCTATCCGTTTTTTTTTTTTTTTTTTTTAGACATCGTCTTGCTCTGTTACCCAGGCTGGAGTGCAGTGGCATGATTTCAGCTCACTGCAAACTCTGCCTTCTGGGTTCAAGTGATTCTTCTGCCTCAGCCTCCCAACTAGCTGAAACTACAGACACATGCAACCATACCTGGCTAATTTTTTGTATTTTAAGTAGACACAGGTTTCATCGTGTTAGCCAGGATGGTCTGGGTCTCCTGATCTTGTGAGCCAACCACCTCAGCCTCCCAAAGTTCTGGGATTACAGGCATGAGCCACTGTTCCTAGCCTGCCTCCATCCTTAATTAGCAAGAGGCAGAAGATGCAGGAAATAGGATGTGCTGCCCAAGAAGAAGGAAGCAGGGAAAGTAGGGGGTGGTTTAAAGCACAGCAGGAGTCATAATCCAGGGCCAGAGAAAACAAGGGTCTTGAAAAATGTACTGTTTAAGATTCTCAGCCTTTTACTTGCATTAAGTGTGGGTATGCGTGTGTGCATGTGTTGGAGTTCTATGGTATATATACATGCATATGTGTTTATGTTTGTCTGTGTGTTTGGGAGGGGGAGGACATCGTGTATTGCCCATTTATGTGTGTCTGATGAGGATAAGACTAAGTGACATTAGGAAAAACTGCCAATCAACCCTAATGCCATTATAGGTAGAAATACACTAACAGTCATGAGAAAAGAAATTCCTCTAAATGGTGTGATGTATGAAGCCATAGGGTTGGTGCCAGGGGAAAAGGCAGACTCCTTTTGAGCTGATAGAGTCCACTCCTGTAACACGCAGACAATAATACTGTGTTCTACTTAGGGTCACCGTGAAGCATGTGTCAGTATGCACTGGGTCTGGCATGCAGTGAGGGCCCAACAAATGAGGGCCCAAAATACACTTTTGAGCAGGGTAAGCCATTAGGAACAAGAAAGGAAAAGAGCACATCATCCTCTTTACCTTCAAACCAGAAGAAGGAAGACATCCACTAATTTAAAACTTAAAAATCTTACATTTTTGTCTCTTAACATCACAGAAATTTACTAAACAAACTCTCAGGAGCAAACTGTAACCTGTTCTTTCTTCTGAAAAGGTTTTAGCAGCTGTCGGTGGTGGTCTTAGATGTTTCAAAGAGCCCACCCAGTGCAGATCATGTGACAACCTGGGTACTCTGAGGTAGGGAGCAAAAGAAAACCCTTCATAGAGAAACACAGTTCTTAATAATTACCACTAACTATGCTATGAAAGGGAGAAAACTCTTTCAATTATCAAATGCAGGCTCTAATCCCCACTTATGAGTGTTGGAAATAAAATGATACAGTAATTACACAATCTGAAGGGAAACTGACAAATATATTCCCAATACAAATGATTTATTGAGCCTGCCCAACCACAGCCTGGCCCCCCTCCTTAATGAAAGCTGTAAAAGTGGTGCCCTGTTCTTTGATAATCACAATGATTTCTTACAAACCACTGATTAAGCAATAAATGAGGAAAGCATTTTGGAAACTCTGAGATAGCTTTGATTTGTTAGACATCTTTCTAAAATGATGGTCTGTCTGCCTAGGTGGTCTATTAAAGAACATATATGGTTTGTCAGAAAGGATCTTTTACAATTGAGGCCATTTCAGAGGTGAGAAAAGGTTAAACATTGTGCTAAGGGCATGCAATGGTAGATCTGGAATGAATCCCAAATGTCCCAATTTCCAGCCTTTTCTACGATCTCCTATAGCCTGACCTATTAACAAGGTATAATCAAATGTGGGTTATTAACCTCTATCACTTCCCTTTTGAAAGCCAAACCAATCAATATATTACTGTCATCAGCAAGTTGATGACTTGGGAAATAATGATTTATGTATTAGGTGCATAAGTAATTGCCATTACTTTCAATGGCAAAAAAAATTATAGAAATCGTTTTTTTAAAAATTTTACTCTTGAGCATAATATGGACATGAAGATTTATGTGAGATGCAGAGGGTGTGGTTGATGGCATTACCGGGGGAGGCTTGTGGTAGAACCACGTTGTTCTTCCCCAGTTGGATTACTGAAGCTCTTCGGATACTCTGAAGTAGTAAAAGGAAAGTTATCTAGAGGTGCAGAAATCCCAGCACTTTGGGAGGCCAAAGCGGGTGGATCACCTGAGATCCGGAGTTCAAGACCAGCCTGACCAACATGGAGGAAACCCCATCTCTACTAAAAATACAAAATTAGCCAGGCATGGTGGCTCATACCTGTAATCCCGGCTACTTAGGAGGCTGAGGCAAGAGATTGCTTGAACCCAGGAGGCGGAGGTTGCGGTGAGCCAAGATTGTGCCACTGCACTTCAGCCTGGGCAACAAGAGTGGAACTCCATCTCAAATAAATAAATCAATTAAATAACACAAAGTGCTTAGTATTTGCTTCCTTGTTTCATTAGTTCAGAAGAGGCCATTTCTAGAAGGATTAATAGGGATGAATCTACCAAGAAGGTGTGATTTATGGTAGTTCCAAGGAAGACTAGCCCAATGTTGCTCATCAGCTGACAGCTCTACAGAATGCAAGGAGAGGCCAAGAAAGAAACCCACCCTGCCAGTCAGCTTTAAAGAAGGCCAGAGATGGTGAGCCTTTTTTTTTTTTTTTTTTGAGTCAGAGTCTCACTCTGTCACCAGGTGCCAGGCTGGAGTGCAGTGGCACAATCTCAGCTCACTGCAACCTCCGCCTCCTGGCTTCAAGCAATTCTCCTGCCTCAGCCTCCTGAGTAGCTGGAACTATAGGCGCGTGCCACCACACCCAGCTAATTTTTTGTATTTTTTAGTAGAGACGGGGTTTCACCATGTTGGCCTGGATGATCTTGATCTCATGACCTCGTGATCCGCCTACCTCTACTTCCCGAAGTGCTGGGATTACAGGCGTGAGCCACCATGCCTGGCAGAGAAAGTGAGTCTTTGCGTTTTATTTTACAGATGGATTCTCCTTTCTCCACCCCCATTTCCAGGCAGAGATTTAATTACTTTAGAAGGTAATTTGCAACGTTTTTTAAGACCTTCAGCCATCAGGTGCTACAGGGAAGATAAGTGCTGTGACTACTGTATCTATTTTGGTGCTGTAGGTAATGCGCCCTTAGATTAGATGGACGTGGCACTCATTTCACGCCACCAATTTCTGTTCCATTAATTCTTTACTTAAATCTGCTAAGCACCTCTTCATTTGCCTCACCACTGTTATAATTTAATATGTACAACTAGAGTTGGAGTTGAATTGTTTCTCAAGTGAGCTAAAATCCAATATTTGTAATATGCATCCATTTAAATAAAACCCTAGCAAGGTTCTGCCTCTTCCTGCAGCCTCATCAGTGATGGCTTTGGTTTGGCTCCTGCGGCCTCTTACTGCATCATCACGACACTGATTCCATTAGCCCAGAGAAGGCCACAGCTGCCTGGGGAGTGCCCCGCTGGTAGATCTGCAGTACTCACCAGTCCTGGCCATTCTGCTCTCTCTCCCTCGTTTAAATGTGGCAGGAAAAACATATTAATGTGTGAGCATCAACAGCCTGTCCCCTTGCCACCCACTAAGAAGAAACTCTCTTTGCTTTTATAAATCAAGAACAAGGGTCTAGCTGCATTTTCACAAAATTGAAGAGAAACAAATCAAAGAAAAGACAGTGAGAAACATGCAGAAACAAGGAAATCTCTGTAAGCCAGAGGGGTCTTTTGAGTGGGAGAAGGAGGAGGCAGAAACCCAGCTGTGTATGGGAGTCTAAGAGAGTTGGCAACTTTGAAAATTTGGTTCTGTAGGACAAAGATAGTCCCTCTTTGGCATTTTCTTAAGACTGAACTCAAAAATTTAGATACTTTTCAAGTGTTATTAGATGCTGGACTGGAGTTCCCTTGAATGACAGGCTGCAAATAGGGCGGCTTACCTAACAAGCTCTTGGTGAAATTGCAGTCACAATGCATTTGCATTTCTCATGACAGGAGTGGAGCAGAGCAGTATCAGTGCCTTACAGTTCCTCTTCACAGGCAGGATTAGACTACCCAGAATACAGCCTCATCCCATGCTCTTTGAAAGGCCAATATGTAAAATTCAATCATGTGCCAGCAAATTTACACAACTAGTTCAAAATAATTGGGTTGAAACTCAAAAGCCTCCACCATCATTTTTTCAGTTTACACCACTTGCCCAACACTAACCTTTCTCTTTTACTAACCAAATATCTTTGCATCCTCAGCTTAGAAGACTAAGGCTGCAGTGAGCTGTGATCGTGCCAATACCTTCCAGCCTGGGTGACAGAGTGAGATCCTATGTCAAAAAAAAATAATAATAATAATAGAAAAGCAATATGAGAAAGTAGATTGGAATAAAAGATAATCTACTCTTAAATCATGAGAATAGAACTTACATTTATCCAAAGAAATACCCTCTGGAAAACTCTGCTGTGCCTCCGTCATTCTACCTTAAGGCTAGCCCACTCCATGAGGCAGGCCTACGTCACTTTAGCACTCAATGATTTGAGTGCTAAAAGACTGATTGTGTTTTCTATGATTCATGTGGTTATTAACTTAATGGAAAACTATTGCCTTGGGTGAGAGTCAGTAAGATACCCGGATATGACATGCTTTACTAGACCAAAAAGTTTTAACCAATTATACTAAATAATTACGTTAAATAACTAGTTATGTTAAATAAGTCAGTCTAGGAGATATAAAAGGTAGAGGCGCCAGGCGCGGTGGCTCACGCCTGTAATCCCAGCACTTTGGGAGGCCGAGGCAGGTAGATCATGAGGTCAAGAGATCGAGACCATCCTGGTCAACATGGTGAAACCCCGTCTCTACTAAAAATACAAAACATTAGCTGGGCATGGTGGCGCGTGCCTGTAATCCCAGCTACTCAGGAGGTTGAGGCAGGAGAATTGCCTGAACCCAGGAGGCGGAGGTTGCGGTGAGCCGAGATTGCGCCATTGCACTCCAGCCTGGAAAAAGAGGGAGATTTTGTTTCAAAAAAAAAAAAAAAAAAAAAAGGTAGAGGTAGTTCTACATAAAGTTATGAAACAGTATCAGCAAAACTTAGCAACTAATTGGGTGTGATACTTAGACAGGACCCCTCACCCCTGGGTATCTTTGGCAGAATAATGGCCCCTCAAAGATATCTGTCCTAATTGTCGAAACGTGAATATGGTGCCTTACATGACGAAGGAGTATTAAAGTTGCATATGGAATTAAGTTTGCTAACCAGCTGGCCTTGATCCAGGTTTAATCAGTGGGCCCGATGTAATCACAAGAATCCTTATAAATAGAAGAGGAAGACAGGAGAGAGAGATCCAGGCAGACAGCTGCATGAGGAGCACTCAATCCACTGCTGCTGGACTTGAAGATGAAAGAAAAGAGTCATAAGCCAAGGAATGTAGGCAGCCTCTGAAAGCTGGAAAAGGCAAGGGGACTGATTCTCTCCAGAGCACCCACATGGAACGTAGCCCTGCCAACATCCTTGATTTTAGTACACTAAGACCCATTTAGGATTTCTGATCTCCAGGGTTGTCAGATAGTATACTTGTGGGTTTTGCTTTAAGCCACAAAGTTTGTGGCTTAAAGCAGTGATGAAAAAAGAAATGCAGCACTGTAGAGCCCATGGCCCTGTCCTACCTTCTTAAAACACCAGCCTCACACCACAAGTCTTACCATCAGCAACTTGGAGCTAGAGGAAATCCTTGCCCACATTTTACAGAAGGCCTGTCTCATCTAAGGGCAGTAGCAGAGCCTTGTGGGGTCAAAAATACGGCATATTCAGGGTTTTAAAGGACTCTGTTGGCAAGGCTTGGAATCTAATCACTAATCTCTTTGTGAGAAAATAAACTCCAGTATCAAACAGCCAGCTCTCTAATGAATATTTGAAATTCTTCATATTGGTAAATTGAGTACTGCCTATGATCTATGCTGATGGTTAAATGAGAGCCATTGGTTTCAGACTCCAGACATGCAGGAGGCCAAATTTATTATTCATTTTCAAAAGTTTAAAATCCTGGCTTGTGAGCTGATCTGGAAAATCAAGCTGCTTTAGCAGAGGGCTGTGCATCACAGGAACCTTAAGCCAAGACGGGATATTTCCTCAAAAAAGATAGGAAGTGCATCTCTGAGTACCATACTGGGACTCCAAATCAATTTATCACATTGCCCAAAAAACACACGTCAGGCTATTTTGTGGGGGAGCACATTGAAACACTCCTGGAACCTCTTCCTCAGAATTACATAAGCTAGAATGTACATCCAGACTCATATTTCATCAGACAACAGGGGTTGGTATAATAAAACACTTGCAATATATGTGATATTGGTGTTCAAATCTAATTATAAAATGGATATTAGAAAACATATTTTATTATCTTCTCTTCTAAGTAGCATGACCATATGTCTCAGTTTATTTCAGCCTGTCCCAGCTTTCATCTGCTGCCTTATTGTAATTATTAAAAATTTCCCTTTTCACACTCAGAACTCTGCCAGCTTTATGACAAATTATATGGTCACCATACATATGGTCACCACGCATATGACTCAGGCATGAGTCTCTCTTTCTCATACGTTTTTGTAAGTTAGAGTACAACTTTTTGCAGTTTCTCCTGGGTCTAGTGAGACCCTGCATGTTTCCGGTTGACTCCACAGGGGAAGGACAGGAAGAGAAGGAAGATTTTAATAGAAAGGTAGATGATTTGCCCCCTAAATGACAAAGTTTTGCCCAGCTATTACACTGGTGTGAGTGTGTATGTGTCGGTGTGTATGGCAAGGCGGGGGTGTAATAAAACTGCTCCCCATCTTTGCTTTGCTAAACTCCAGCCCTAAACCATGGGACTTATCATCAGCAACCTGAAGTTACAGGAAATTTTCTCTCACTATTAGTAGGAAATGCAAGTGCATTTTCCCATAAAAACAGCTGTCAGCTAAGCAGAGCTCTGTGGGGTCAATAACACAGGTAGATATAAAAATAGATCTAGCTATATCTGTATATTTTATTATAGATATACCTGTATATTTTATTATAAATATATCTATATATTATATATAGAGAGATATAATTTATAACACAATATGGTTAAATGGCGAAGCTACTCCTGGTGGTTTCTTTGGGTGAACTGCTAATAGAACACCCTTTTACCACAAACTGCATTGAGCCCTGGATGCTGTAAAGATTTTCCTCCACTATTGATGCTGATGCAAAAGAGAACAGGAAGACGCAGATGTTGATAATAAGAAGAACCTCTGCAGAAAACAGTATGGAGATTTTTCAAAAAACTAAAAATAGAACTACCATTTGATCTACCAGTCCCACTACTGGGTTACGTAACCAAAGGAAAAGATATCATTCTATCAAAAAGATACCTGCACTCATGCTTATCAGAGCACTATTCACAATAGCAAAGCTCCATTCACGTTGCTGCAAAAGAAATTTCACTTTTTTTTTCTTTAGGGCTGAATAGCTTTCCATGGTGTATATATTCCACATTTTCTTTATTCTACCATCCATTGATAGACACTTAGGCTAATTCCATTAGTCTTTGCTAATGTATTCTGTGGAATGCACAGTGAGCTGGGCTCCCAAGGGTAGGCACAAGCACCAGCTCTGAGAAGGTCTGAAAGGCAGCACAAAACACCTGGAGACATGCCCAGGCACAAGCAGAGAAACTGCCACTTCACCAAGTTCTCTGCACAGGAAAGAAGGGGCAGTGCAAGCCCTAATGCAGGTGAGCAGGTGAGCTTAATGCCTAGAGATATGACTAGGTGATATGGGGAGAAACCACTGCTGCACTAAGTTCTCTGCACAGGAAGGGAGGACAGCCCAAGTTCCCAACCCAGGCGAATGGATATGGATCCACATCCCTCCCACGCCTCAGAACCAGCGGAGCTCACTCCTCCATTTGACGAAAGGAGGAAGCTGAGGCATCCAGCAGTGTCACATGCAGATTGGCCCCAGGTCGCAAACTAGTTCTTTGCAAATCTCACTGCACAGGTAAAAGCACATTATGGAGATCTTCAGCAATCTCCCACTCCAGCCTTGCACATGGAAAGAGTCAAACTTTATTTAGTACCTATTGCTGCAGTGCACTCTACATTGGACACTCAATTTTGGCTATGGGGGCCCTTCCCCCACTCCAGACCAAGCACTCTAGTCTCTAGCCTAAGACTCAAATTCCTGCAGCAACCCTTGCTGCCAGGCCACTGAACACTGCCCAGCAGGGGATAAACCCACATTTAGAATGACATCTTCCCATTGGTCTCAGGACTAGAAAAATGCCTGCAACCTTTCTCAGTGCCTTTACCTCCATAGTCTCTTGGCCTCTCCCCAGGTTACCCTCAAAGCATGGGAGGGACAAGTTGTTCTTCCATGGCCTGGGTGGCAGGAATCCCTAGTGTAAAGATGGATTACAAAGGGAGACTGTCTGACTCCTCACATACCAGGGCTTCACTCACAGGTCTCAGCCAAATGCCACCACAAAGGCTGCTTACCCACCTTCTCTTACCCAGGATTCACACCTAGGCATATAAAATCAAACCATCAAAAGCCAAGGCAAAAAATTATTGAAAGCAGCAAGAGAAAAGCAACTCATCATGTACAAAGAATTGTCAAAAAGACTATCAGCTGATCTCTCATCAGAAACTATAAAGGCTCAAGAATGATACATTCACAGTGCCAAAAGAAAAACACTGTCAAGCAAGAATTATTTATTCAACAAAAATATCCTTCAAAAATAAAATTAAGTCATTCTCAAACAAAAATTTAGATAACTTATCACTAGCAAACCTTCTCTACAAAATATACTAAATGTAGTCTTTCAGGCTGAAATTAATCAACAATAGTTAATAACTTAAACCTAACAAAGAAATTAAAAGCACTGTTAAAAGTACACAGGTAGATGATAAAAGACAGTGTAAATGTACTTTTAAATGATATTTTATCTTTCCTGATTTAAAAAAGCAACTACATAAAGCAATAATTATAAATCTGTGTTGATGGCCATAGTGTATAAAGATGTAATTTGAATAATAAGAGTATGAAAGTAGGAAGAAGATAAAGAGCTAGACAATGTTTTTCTATATTATTATTAAATTGATATTAATCTAAACTAGATTATCATAAGTTAAGACATTAGTTGTAATCCACATGGTGACCATTAAGAAAATAAATTAGGGGGGTCGAGATGGCTGTTTTGGAACAGCTCAGATTTGCAGCTCCCAGTGAAAGCGCAGAGGGTGAGTGGACGCCAAATTTTTATTGCCCACAGACTAGGAAATTTCCAGGCAGAGGAGCTCTACAGGTCACCAGCGCGGCTGTTTCGGCCAGCGTGGCTATGCCAGCCGGCGCCGTTGCTTTGCCCTGCGCGGCTGCTTTGTCAGCACCCCGGAGCAGTGGTTCTCCATACAAAATACACC
>NW_016107410.1:2976598-3009394 GCF_001604975.1 Cebus imitator
GGTGATGGGGAGGAAGGCAGCAAATCACACTGCCATGTGTGTACCTATGCAACAATTTTGCATGTTCTTCACATGTACCCCAAAACCTAAAATGCAATAAAATAAATGGGAAATAAATAAATAAATAAGTAAATTTAAAAATATAATAAAATTTTAAAATAAGCACAGAAATTAAAATAATACACCGGATAGTATCGATTTAATGCAAAAGAAAATAGTAATGGAGAAACAGAGGAACAAAAAGCACATAACACATACAAAAATATCACAAAATGGGTAATATAATTCTTATGTTAATTATGTTAAACAAATGAATTAAACATGCCAATTAAAAGGCAGAAATTCAAAGAAAAGATGCATAAAAAAAGAGATTTATAATTCAACTATATGCTATCTACCAGAGACAAAGTTTAAAGACATAAGTAAGTTAAAAGTGAAAGAATGGGAAAAATATACGATGTAAATAGTAATAAAAAGAGAATGGGAATAACTATTCTAATAGCAGACAAAGTAGACTTTAAGTCAAAAGATAATGCTAAGGACAAAGAAGGGTATTTTATAACAATAAAAGAGTCTATCTATAAAGAAGACAAAATAATTACAAACATTCATGTACCCAACAACAAAGACCCAAAATACAGAAAGTGAATTTTTACAGAATTAAAGAGAGAAAAACAATTAAATAATAATAATTGGATAATGTAATATCCCACTTTCAATAATGTATTAGAAAAACAGAGATAACTAAGAAAATAGAAGGCTTGAACAACACAATAAACCAACAAAACATAACAGATTCATATAGAACATTCCACCCAACAATAGCAGAACGCATATTCTTCTCAAATACAGAAGGAACATTCTCCAGGATAGACCATATAATAGGCCATAATAAAAGCCTTTGTAAATTTAAATAGAATGAAATTATACTAAGTATAATCTCTGGCAACAATGGAATAAAATTAGAAATTATTAGGAAAAAAATTGAGAATCAAAAATTATAAAAATTAAGCTGCACACTTATAAATAATCAATAAACCAAAGAAGAAATTACATGGGAAACTAGAAAATATTTTGAGAGTATTGAAAACAAAATACAATATACTAAAACAAATGGGGTACTGTGAAAATAGTGCCATGAAAAAAATGTGTAGCTGTAAATACCTATAGAGAAGAAGAAGAAAGATCTTAAATCCATAACCTAAGTTTCCACCCTAAGAAACCAGAAAAAAAGAGAGCAAACTAACCCCAAGGGAAGAAGAAGGAAGGCATCATAAAAATACAGTGAGAACTAATGAAGTAAAAAATAGAAAAACAATAGAGGAAATTAACAAAATCAAAAATTAGTTCTTCGAAAAAATGAACAAAATGATAAATGTTTAACTAGGCTGACAAAGAAAAAAAGAGAGGGATCAAATTAATAGTCATAAATGAAGGAAGGGGTCATTACTTTGGACCTTACAGAAATAAAAAGAATTATAAGGGAATACTATAAATAATTGTGTGCCAACAAATTAGATAATCTAGACGAAAGCGACAATTTCCAAGAAAATCTCTCAGTACCAAAACTGAATCAAAAAAAAACAGACATTATAAATAGATCTCTAGCAAGAAAAGAGACTGAATTAATCATCAAAAATCCTCACCCAAATAAAAGCCCAGGATCAGGTGGCTCTACTGGTATATCCTAACACATCACTAAAGAAGTAATACTAATCTTTCACCAACTCAGCCAAAAAATAAAAGAGAAGGGAACACTTCTCAACTCATACTATGAAGCCAGCATTGTCAAGACATTAAAATTAGATAAAAAAAAATCACAAGAAAGAAAATTACAGGTCAATAATCCTTATGTATATAGATGCAAAAATCCTAAACAAAATACTAGCAACTAAGTCCAACAATATTTAAAAATCATTATGCACATGACCAAGTGGAATTTATCCCAAAAGTGCAAGGTTCCTTCAATAGACAACATCAACCAATTTAATAAAATAAAGGACAAAAAACATATAATCATCTCAATAGATATGGGAAAATAATTTGACAAAACCCCACACTCTTTTACAATGAAAATGCAAAACAAACCAGAAATAGAAAGTGAAGAGAATAATGAACCCACATTAATGTCCACACTATTGCAGAACCTGAAATATATTGCCTTACATGACCAAAGGGACTTAGTAGGTATGATTCAATTAAAGGTTTTGAGATTAAGAAATAATCCTGTATTATTTGGCTGAGCCCACTGTAATCACAAGAGCTCTTATAAGAGAGAGGCAAGTAGGTCAAAGTCAGAAAAAGGAGATAAGATGATGGAATCAGAGACTGGAGTAATATACCTTGAAGATAAATAAAGGAGCCATGAGCCAAGAAATACAACCAGGCTCTAGAAGCTAAAAAAGGAAAGGAAATGGATTTTTTCACAGAAATTCCAGAAAAATATGCAGCTCTGCTAACACCTTAATTTTAGCTCTTAAAACCCACTTTGGACCTCTGACTTCAAGAACTGTAAAAAAATTTACAGTATTTTATACCATTAAATTTGTGGCACTCTGTAACAACAGCAATAGGAAACTAAAACCGAAGTTAACTTCCTTAACCTGATAAAGGACATCTATAAAAACCCATAGCTAACATCATACCTAATGATGAAACACTGAAAGATTTTCCTGTAAGATCAGAAAAAAAGACAAAGGTGACAGCTCTCATCACTTCTATTCAACATTGTACTGGGAGTTCTCGCCAAGACTATGAGGCAAGAAATAGAAATAAAAGGCATCCATATTAGAAGAGGAAGTAAAACTATATTTGCAAATGACATGGTTTTGCATGTAGAAAATCCTAAGAAACTCACAAAATGAACAGAGTGCTGTAACTAATAAATTAGTGCAGCATGGTTACAGGATACAAAATCAATGCACAAAGCTCAATTGTATTTCTATACACTAGCAACGAACAATACAAAAATGAAGTTAATAAAATAATCCTATTTGGAATAGCATCAAAAGAATAAAACACTTAGGAATAAATCTAACCAAAAAGCGGAAAATTGGCACACCAAAAACTGCAAACGTTATTGAAAAATGTTAAGGAATACTTCCAGTTTCTAGTTTAGCTTAGAGCTACCACTCCATAACAACAAGAAAAAGCTAAGCAAACTGAAAAATCAACAACCTTCTTAAATGCATAAGGGAATTGAGGTCACAGGGCAAACCACTGCCCCTCAAATTGGAGAGATGAACTTGCTGAAGGAGATTAAGAGAATTATAACTTGCTGAAGGAGAAACCCACAACCAGAAACCTCCTTGGAGACCAGTGCTGGGTAGGAAAACCTGAACTGTAATTGGTAAATCACTGGAGGCTTAGTGTGAACAACTCCAGGGGAGAGTTAAAAACCCCAGGATATCTAGTCATAGCGGCCCCCACGTTTTTGTGAGTTTACCTCCAGAAGCTCTACCAGGTCCTCATAGTGAATATGGGAGAAATATCTCCTCAAGCTTCTGGCAGGGGAAGGGGAAAGAAACCCTTTTGAAACATGCCAGGCCATTCTATCCCTAACAACTCTGCCCTGAGGAGAAACAATTTTACCAGAGCCAAACCTTCTGTGGTTTTAGTAGAACCTAACCTACCAGAGGGAAGGAAAGTACTCAACTCTAGTTTCAACTGTCCTTCCACATGGGAGAAGGGAAATGCCAAATTCCAGGCCTCTCTTGTCATTCTGTTTCTCTTTAAGGTAGGAGTGGCTGGGACTGAGAAACACTGGTGAGGTTCACAGTCCAGAGGCAAAAGCTCATCAGAAGACTCAGAACTGAAAACAGGACTATGGAACCATTCCCCTCCTCCCACCTCTTACTGCTAAATTACTACAGAACATAACTGACAAAGAATTGTTATCCCACATAAGCAAATAACTCTGAAAACTCAATAATAAGAAAACAAATAATTTGATTTTTAAATGGGCAAAAGATGTTGAACAGACATCTCACCAAAGAAGATATACAGAAGATAAATAAGCACATAAAAAAGTTCAATATCATATGTCATTAGGGAATTGCAAATTGAAACGAGATACCACAACACACCTAAAAGGATAGTCAAAATTCAAAACGCTGAAAATATCAAATGCTGGCAGGATGTGGAAAAACAGAAATTCTCATTCATTGCTAGTGGGAATACAACATAGTACAGTCACTTTGGGAAGACAGTTTGGTAATTTCTTTGTTTGTTTGTTTTCTTTTTGTTTTCTGAGATGGAATCTCAGTTTTGTTGCCCAGGCTGGAGTGGCATGATCTTGGCTCACCACAACCTCTGCCTCACCGGTTCAAGCAATTCTCCTGCCTCAGCCTCCCGAGTACCTGGGATTACAGGCATGTGCCACCATGCCCTGGCCAATTTTTGTATTTTTAGTAGAGATGGGGTTTCTCCATGTTGCTCAGGTTGGTCTCGAACTCTTGGCCTCAGGTGATCTGCCCGCTTTGGCCTCCGAAAGTGCTAGGATTATAGGTGTGAGCCACCATTCCAGCCCAGTTTGGTAATTTCTTATAAACGCAAATATATTCTTATCATGTAATCCAGCAATCACATTCCTAAATATTTACCCAAAGAAGTTGAAAATTTGCCCACAAAAAAAACCTGCACAGAGTTGCTTTATTCATAATAGCCAAAGAAGCTTGAAAGCAACCAAGATGTCCTTCAGTAGGTGGATGGATAAATAAACTGTGGTACATACAGGCAATTGAACGTTAATGGGCACTATAAAGAAAAGAGTTATCAAGCCACAAAAAGATATGAAGAAAGATTAAATATATATTAAGTTAAAGAAGCCAATCTGAAAAAAATCATACTATCTGATTCCAACTGTATGATGTTGTGAAAAAGCAAACTACAATGACAGTAAAAAGTTAATACTTACCAAGAGTTTAGGTGAGGGAGGGATAAAGAGGCAGAGCAGAGAGGATTTTGAGGGCAATGAAACTATTCTGCATGATACTACAGTGGTGGATACCTGTTGTCATACATTTGTCAAAACCTACAAAATGTACAGCACCAAGAATGAACCCCCATAGAAACCAGGGACTCTTGCTGGTAATGAGATATCAATGTAGGTTTACACATTGTAACATATGTACCACTCTAGGCAGGATGTCAATAGTATGGGCAGTTGTGTATGTGTGGGAATAGGGGCTATACGAAAACGCTGCACTTTCTGCTCATCTTTTGATATTAATCTAAAACTACACTAAAAATAAATTTTATTAAAGAAAACTAAGGGTCACCTAAATAAATAGAAACATAACCCATATTCATGGAGTAGAAGACAATATTATCAAGATAGCAATACCTTCCAATTTGATCTGAAAATTGAGCATGACCCGTATCAAAATCCCACCTGCTTTTTTGAAGAAATTGACAGGTTGATCTTAAAATTCATAGAGGAATACTACGGATCTAAAACAGCTGAAACAACCTGGAAAAAGGACAAATTTGGACAACTCAAACTTCCCAAGTTCGAAGCTTAGTACAATAATCAAGGCTGCTTGATACTGGCATAATGACAGATATATATGAATAATATAGAATTCATAATCCAGAAATAAATGCATATGTTTATGGTCAATTTATTTTCAAGAAAGGAACCAAGAAATTCAATGGGGAAAAAAATAGTCATTTCAACAAACAGGACTGGGACTTGTGAATATCCGAATATCCACATTCAAAAAAATTAAGTTGGACACTTATTTTACACCATACACAAAAACTAACTCAAAATGGATCAACAATCTAAATTAAGTATTAAAACGGTTAAACACTTAAAAGAAAACATAGGAGCGAGCCTTTGCCACCTTGGATTAAACAATATTTTCTGGATATGAAACCAAATGCACGAGCAACAAAAGAAAAAATAGGTAAGTTGATGTGATCAAAATTTAAAACGTTTGTGTTTAAAGAACACTATAAAGAAAACATGGTGAAACCCCGTCTTTGCTAAAATACAAAAATTAGCTGGGCATGGTGGCGTGCGCCTGTAGCCCCAGCTACTCAGGAGGCTGAGGCAGAGGCATTGCTTGGACCTGGGAGGCAGAGGTTGCAGTGAGCTGAGATTGCACCACTGCACTCCAGCCTGGGCAACAGAATAAGACTCCATCTCAAAAAAAAAAAAAAAAAAGAAAGGAAGGAAGGAAGGAAGGAAGAAAGGAAGGGAGGAAGAAAAAGAAAAGGAAAGGAAAACACAACCCACAGAAATGAAGGAAATATTTGTAAGTCACATATCTGATAGGGATCAAATATCCAGAATATATAAAGTACCATTACAATTCAACAATAAAAAGTCAAATAACCCAACTAAACCTGGGCAAAGAATTCAAATAGAATTTCTCCAAAGAAGATGTATAAGTGACCAATAAGCTCAAGAAAAGATATTAAACATAATTTGTAACTAGAAAAATGCAAATATAAATTACAGTAATATGCATTTTACATCTATTCAGATAGCTATGATCAAAAAGGAACCATAACAAATGTTGGCAATGATGCAGAGAATGTGAAATCCTCAAATATTGCTGGCAGAAATACAAAACGGTAGCTACTATGAAAAAAAATGTTGAAGATTCCTCAAAAAGTTAAATATATAATTATTAATACCATATGACAAAGCAATTTGTTTTCTAGGTTTATATCCAAAAATAAGTGAAAGCTTATGTCCACACAAAATCTTGTACATGAATGCTCCTATCAGCACTGCTTACAATAGCAAAAGAGGTAAAACCCAACCCCATCAGCTGATAAATGGATAAACAAAATGTGGTATATCTGTACAATAGAATTTTATTCAGCCATGAAAAGGAATGAAGTACTGATGCATGCTACAAAATGGAAGAGCCTTGAAAACATTATGCTAAGTGAAAGAAGACAGTAACAAGAGGCCACATACTGAACAGTTCCATTTATATGAAAAGTCCAGAATAAGCAAATCTATAGAGAAAGTAGATTAGTAGCTGCCAAGAGCTATGGAGTAGAAAGGGATGAGGAGTAACTCATTGGATTTCTTTGGGGCGGGGTGATGAAAATGCTCTAGAATTATAGAATGGTGATGATTGCACACACAACTCTATGAATATACTGAAATGTACATTTTAAAAGGATGAATCCCAGTACTTTGGGAGGCCAAGGTGGGCAGATCACCTGAGGTCAGGAGTTCGATACCAGCCTGACCAATATGATGAAATCCCATCTCTACTAAAAATACAAAAAGAAATTAGCCAAGCGTGGTGGCATGTGCCTGTAATCCCAGCTACTTGGGAGGCTGAGAAAGGAGAATTGCTTGAACCCCAGAGGCAGAGGTTGCAGTGAGCCAAGATTGTGCCATTGCACTGCAACCTGAGCAATAAAAGCAAAGCTCCATCTCAAAAAAAGGGATGAATTTTATGATTCCTAATTTGCATCTTAATTTTTTAGTGTAAAGTGAGAATAAGTGTGGCAGCTCTCTCAAAATGTTGCTGTATTAAAAATTAAAAAAGACATATAAAGCAATTAACATCACACCAGTCTAGAAGACGAGAATAATGATGATGATGATGATGTTGATGGTAGTGGGGGTAATAGTGGTGTCATCCTGGGGAATGAATTGTGCTCACAGCTTTAAAGCCTAAATTTCAAAACCCAAAGTTATCCATCTGCCCTCTACCTTGCTCGTCCCCACTACTCTTTTTCCTCAGACCCCTTCCCTGCTAATCTAGCCTTTTTGGATCTGGTCCTCCTTTGAAACCCTGTTATTGAGCTCAATCCAGATAATAGTGTCTACTCCTGGTAATTGTTACAGCCTTCTCTCTTGCTTGACTTGCAAAGTGAATGTGTCTCAAAATTTTCCCAAGTAGCTGCATCTTCTGACATGCAACACCAGCACAGAGACTGGCTCAACACCCCACCTACACAACAAAACAGAAACTTCAGTCAGTCGTGTGAGGAGAGGACATACTTTTGGAAAGTGGGAGACTATGTCATCATTTTAATGAAGTAAGAACAGATTTTTTGGTTTGCACCCATTTGCAACATTACTGCTCACAGACAAGCTTCTCAGAGAAAGTGATTCATCAGTCAGCCATCCCATTTCAAGCAGTGGAGAAACAAATCACCATGCTGCACACATCATAAAAATGGAAATTGAGGAGGCTGTTCATTAATGCAGATTAGTTTTAAGCTCAGAATGGCTTTGATCTGCCGAGATTAATATACACACAAGAAATTCTCAGTGGGCCTTGGGTCCTTGGCAATATATAGTCCTTATTACCTTGCTGACTAATGAACCTTCAAGCCCAGGAGGAGCAACTCCTGATCATCCATAGTCAGACTAGCCATCTTGCAGATAGGCCAGGATCAGAGCTGCCTGGGACCAGCTTCTCATCACACTGTCTCTCCCAGCCACTGGCATGTCAGGTCTTTGTCATCCCTGAGGCAGGCAGGGATTGCTTCAGTTGATTTATTCCTACCAAAAACTAAAGAATGATTTTGTTTTCAGATTTTTCTCAGCTGCTCTTCAACCAAGCAACTGAGCACCAAGTAATCTAATGAGCTAATTAATAAAATGAGCTAATGGCTAAAACTGGCTTAATATGTAGCCCCTCTGAGTATCAGAATAGAAATATATTTTAAAGAGGGCCTCAAATCCCATAATGGGAGGGATTGGTTAATGGGAGAATTTTTGGCCTTGAGAAAAACTGAGAGGAATTTTTTTCTTTTTTGGTCATAGGGTAGAGCTTTTCAAGTGATTCAGATGCAAGCTACTGCCTATTACAATCAGATTAGAGTTGGTTTCACATCAAACCTAACTCACTAGTGTAGGCTAGCTTATAGCAGACACTACTGGTTACATGGTAACCTGCCTCTTCTCTTTTTTTTTTCTTCCACTCTTCATTTCCTCTTTTGTTGCCTTGTTCTCTCACTCTCTCATATACATATGTTCATAATTCCTCCCTAATGTGCTACTGTGCTTATTCTTTCTCCACGGAATATGCATGACAAAAATACAAACAATGCACGCACACAAAAAAGATATGTGTCTTTAAGAACACTAACCACAACAACAAAGGCAATCATTTGGAAATATTCCTTAAACAGCAGGCCCTGAAACTGTGGTCTCTAAACCATTTTGAATGTATCCTTACATAAGTAAATGATTTTTTAAACGTATTTCTAACATGTATATATGTTTTATTTACAAATCATATACACGTATTATCATTATATACCATAAAAAGTACAGTATAAAACATTCAAAAAATTTAAAAGACAAGATTAAAGTAGGGGTCAGAAAACATTTTTCAAGTACCAGATAGTGAATATTTTACACTTTGCAGGCCATGTGTCTTTGGCGCACTACTTAATTCTTCTTTGTAGCATGAAATTATCCATTGACAACATATAAACACATGGACATGGCTGTGTTCCATTAAAATCTTATTTACAAAGATGGGTTAGAGTGGATTGAGCCCATGGGCCATAGTTTGCTAACCTCTGAGTTAAAACATAAACATAGCTAAACGTCCTAAATATTTTCCCATACCCTCTTGGATATGACTGCTCAAGAATAGGAGAAGGAATATGACTAAAGACCTTTCTTTATTTGCCAATAAATTCATTGCTACTACAGAGCATAATTTGTTCTGTTATTTCTATACACTGAGACAGAGGGTACAAAATACAACTAGGTTGGCATACAAATGCTGAGTTGTGGGCTGAGCTCACTTCTAGCTATAGAATTTACTCAACAAATTATACCATCTTACTACACAAGTTAGTTATATTTCTCAACAACTCTCTGGCTCGAATTCACACTTCAACAAAATGTCAAATTACTATGTGTTTTGAACCTTTGAAGATTCTTCCAAATAATCAAAGACAAAGATATCAAATTAGAAAATCCCAAGGCACTACTAAATAATGGAAAATAAAACCCCAGCTAACGCCCTAAGACCTCTGTGAGGGTGAGGGTGTGTCTGTGTGTGTGCATGTGTATGTTTGTGTGGGTTAAACAAGTACTGTCATTCTGATCTTTAAAAATGTTATTGTCTGTTGTGTGTTAAACACAATGTGTCTCCCGACTGGTCTGTAAACAGAGATCTTGGAATTTTTTGACAAATTACTCAAGTCATCTGTATTAAATCCAGTTGAAATTGGAAAAAAACAAAAAGACAGATGAAAGTAACAGCTTTTGAACATGAGGCTGGATTCATCGATAATTTTTTAAACCTTTATCCAGTGGTGTAGAAAATCTTAAGGCTATACTGAAATGTTTAGAATGTCAGTGCAGTCAGCCCTCTCCATGCAGAGCCCTCTCTATGAGATTCTAGTAATAACTTAGTAATAACTTCACCAAACAAAATGGAAGAGTTACTTTAATCATTTTAGTCAAATTGAATGTGTCAAGTAGAAATACTATGAATAGAGGCAGCACTAATTCAAAAACATGCCTTCAACCCCAATTAATGCAAGCAAAGCCTAGCAAGGAGATTGCATAGCCCAAGAAGAAGATGTTAGTAATCAGGAAATCTTGGTTCTAATGCAGTTCAAATGCAACCCATTTCAACACTCTGAGCCCTCATTTCCTTATTATAATAATACATGATTTACAAAATTATTGGGAGATTTAAATGAAATCACATATACAAAACTGTCTCATGCAGTGCCTGAAACAAGCTCACCATATAGCTTGCATCTTTTTTTCTTTTTTCTCTTGAATCAAAAAACCTCTATTGAATTTACATGATAACTGAAAATCGAAGAGATTATTAATGAAAAAGATGCCTTGTGAAATGGAAAATTCCCGGCTCGTGGAAGACTTGAGTGTAACTAAAACTAGTCCAGACTACCTTGATATGTTGCCACCTTGTAATACTTCACATAGGATGTCTTTTGGTCACCTGAAGAGAAAGAAACCTGCCTCATTTCCCCTTCAAAAGAGACTGCCACAGGTGGATGCTAAACCCCGCCCCCCTGAACAGGTACTTTTCATGTCTGTTGGCAAAGGCTCTTCCTTGTGTCTTTTCAAACACCATACAAGGAGAATATTATGTCCCAATGACGACTTTTCTGTACACATAATCAACATCAGACTTTACACATTCAACCCAAAAGCAAGGTGACTAAAACAAAGCACAGATACATTGCTTCTCCCTCTGTTTCTTTAACATCCCAGGATATCACAACAGGCCTCCAAAGCAGTTACATTTTTTACCCGGAAGTGGCACGATGTAGTCATCCATGTAGTGTGACTTGAGGATGGCCAGATAACCTGTACATTCAAAACTGATCACCATATATCACCTAAAATATTATTATCAACTTTTTTTGTCATGGATAAATTCACCAAATATGTCTGGTTTGATCACCGCATATGACCTAAAATATCACTATCAACATTTTTAGTCATGGATAAATTCACCAAATACGTCTACTCGTCAAGGTACATGGTAGGATGGTTCTTCTTACTCCCTTTCCTGTGGTTGGGTGTGGCTATGTGACTGGCTCTGACCAATTATCGGTAATTGGCAGTCTCACATGCATTCCCAAGCTAGGGGATTTAAATGCCAATGGGAGATGTTCCAAAGTTCTTTTTCTCCACTAATATGGTGACATGCAACATTCAAGATGGTGACTGCTATGACAACCAGGTTGAAGCTACATAACTGTAGCCCATGAAACTTTATTATACGTATGTGGCAGAAGCACAGAATAAACCCCTGTCATTGTAAGTCACTGAGACTTTGGGGACCATTTGTTAATGCAGCATAACAGAGCTTATCCTTAGAGCTACACAAACAAAACTAGTCACTTTTTCTTTAAAGGTAGATTTTTACTCAACTGTTATCAGTAATTAATATACAATCAACCAGCAAATTAACCTTAAGAAAGAGCAGATTTTTAAAGCGATTAAAGCACAGAAAATAGCTTTGGTATTTGATGATAGAGAAAGCATTAACACTCAGTATTCTGAAATACAGCACAATGCAAGGAAGACAGACCAGAGTAAGACCATGTTGGAAATTCTTTTGTGCACATAGTGGCCTGAAAGCTATAACATATCGACAGTCAATAATTATTATCATAATAATTGTAAATATTTAATGAGAACTTACTATATATTTTTAAGCATTGTGCTAAGTGCTTTACCTCCAATACGGTAACCTGTTTAATACTTACAATAACCTTATGATATAAAAAGCTATTCCAATTTTACATGGAAAATAAAGGTAATGAAAAGATAACTAACTTGTTGGTTACTTTTAGGTTTGTCTGAAGCGAAACTGGTGTCTCAATAGAAATAATAAAAAATATGTAAATGATAAATAAATTGAGAGGTAAAATGGAGGAAGATGGAAGAATAATATAATTATAGATATAAAGTTTCTAAGTCTTTTCTTATTTGGCAATACTGAATATTTGCATTCCAGGTTCTTGCCAAAGAATATCATTTCAACTTCTCTGTTCTTTGATCCTTATCTGAAGCTGAATGATAAGAAATCATTTTTCCTGGATGACTGCCTAAAGAATATGCACTCTACCCTTTCTTTGAGATCAATAGCTCTTAATAATTAGGGAGAGGGCATAGACCTCCTTATAAATCTTATAAAATCTTTGTACCCTTTTTCTAGGAAAAAAATAAGTACACGACATTTCAGAAGACCCTCAGACAGTGCTTTTAGCCCCAGTATGAATTCTCTATGGGACTATGGTTTCTAAATGGCATTTTTCTTGTGTCTGACCATGGGTCACTGGACCCTGTCTCCGATAGTCCTGCACTCCTAATCACATGCTGGGCCCTTGTTCTACTGCAGAGGCCTGGGAGGAGGCTTGATGAGAAAGAGCAGTCTGGTCCACGTATCTTATAGAAGCTGTGGATTATTTTGATGGGACCAACTGATGCATTCTCTGCAAAATCTGTGAGGCTGTATCAGGCAGTAGGACATTTGGTGGGTGCAGTTTAGCTCAGGTGATGGTGTTGTCTTCTGCCTGTCTAGGGCAAAGTCCAACCAGGTCAGAGGAAACTGCTTTATGGAACTCCTCACACCCCAAACATGACAACTTGAAACATGAAAATAACTACTTAGTAGGATTGCACAAACTGCAGAACATACCACATTTCACACCCCAAAAATGGTGCCCATTAGGGGCCAAATTATCTCCTGGCCCTGGTTTATCCCACCGCCAACCACCAGTCTAACCTTCCTTGTACCCAATTCTAACAAGTCTAGATACAAAGAATGTGGCTCCTTTCCACTACTGATGAGCAGAGAAATCCCTCTCTCTCAAGATGGGTGTCAATGTGACATTAAATGAGAAAAGCTGGTTACAGTTTTACATGTGAAATAAGCAATTGCTCCATCACTGTTTATATGGAAAAAAAAAGTAGAAAAAATACCAAAATGCTAATAGTAGTTATCTCTAGAGAGTGAGATTGAGAGTTTGGTTTATAATATTCATTGCTTTTTTTTCAAATTACCTACATAAGCATACATTTTTAATGTTCATAATCAGAAAAGACTACATGTTATAAAAAGTATGTGAGAAGACCGGGCACGGTGGCTCACGCCTGTAATCCCAGCACTTTGGGAGGCCGAGGCCGGCAGATCACAAGGTCAAGAGTTCAAGACCAGCCTGGCCAATATGGTGAAATTCTGTCTCTACTAAAAATAGAAAAATTAGCCAGGCGTGGTGGTGGTCGCCTGTAGTCCCAGCTACTTGGGAGGCTAAGGCAGGAGAATCGCTTGAACCCAGAAGGCGGAGGTTGCAGTGAGATGAGATTGTGCCACTGCACTCCAGCCTGGGTGACAGAGCGAGACTGTCTCAAAAAAAAAATAAAAAAAGTATGTGAGAACTATTAGCTCTTGCTAACAACTCCAAATATAACTGCTGGTTCTAACAATAGAAGAAGACAAGGGAGTGAACATTTCTGTGCTAACAACTTCATGCTCATTATGTCATTTAATCTTCACAGCAGGCCTATGACAGATATTATCCACTTACGTTTTGTAATCTGTGCCCAGGCTAGGGAGGAAGTCAACATTGGTCTCTCATTAAAGCCAATACTGCCAATCCACTGGATGCACCACTCCTCTCTATGAAGCACAAGAAAACTTCAGAACTTGCAGAAATGGGAAAGTAGAGCCCACTAATCAAGAAAGAAACCGTTACAAGGAAATAAGGTCCCTGCCTTCAGCCACAGAGCAGACCAAGACCCAGCAGTCACTGCTCTGCAATGTGGGCTCTCACGCAGGCCTGCTCAGCTTTCCACTATTTTCCCAGAGATTCCCGGAGAAAAGCAATGTTGTCTCTCATTGCAAGACTGTAGGGCCATGCCCAGGGCCAAGAGTGAGGCAGGATTTGGCTGGAGTCCGCATCGGATGGCTGCACAACTAGTACAGTGGATTGGAGACTGGAGCTTATAAGGCCAAGGTTGCTGTTTCATTTCTGTTATCTTTCTATGAAGAAAATCTTTGCACAATTTGCAGAGTCAGCACTGCTAATCTCTTCCAGCTGTCTCGCAAATGCCTGTGTTGGGCTAACATGGGGCTTCAGGGAGGCTGAGGGAAAACCAGAAGCATTACTTATGAAGGGCCATCTTGGTCAACTGTGACTTTAAAATAATGAGACTTTTTTTTTTTTTTTTTTTTTGAGACGGAGTCTACTCTGTCGCCCAGGCTGGAGTTCATTGGTGCAACCTTGGCTCACTGCAACCTCCACCTTCTGGTTTCAGCCGATTCTCCTGCCTCAGCCTCCCAATTAGCTGGGACTACAGGTGTGCATCACCATGCCCGGCTAACTTTTTTGTATTTTTTAGTAGAGACAGGGTTTCACCATATTGGCCAGGCACTTCTCAAACTCCTGACCTTGTGATCCGCCTGCCTTGGCCTCCCAAAGTACTGGGATTCCAGGTGTGAGCCACCGCACCCAGCCTTGTGGCCTTTCTTGAAGTTCTGTTTTTCCAGGACTTGAGATGTTCTACACTCTAAATTTCTTCAATCCTGGCTTAGAGAACAGATCTTCAGTCTGGATTTTTCTCATTCATTTATTCAATAAATGTATTCTAAACAATTACTAGGAATAGTTTGGTGAACAAGACAGTTTTCTGCCTTTGTGGAGCTTACATTCTAATCACAAGATACAGAAAATAAAAAAGTATATGTTTGATATGTCGGCTATAATATCCCTGTGGGAAAAATAAAGCAGGATAAGGTGAAAAGAGCATGTGAGGGGGATGCTGCTGTTTTATCTAAGGTGGTTAGGGAAGGCTGTAAAAAAAACTAGTATTTGAGCAGAGATCTTGGAGAAGTGAAAATGTAGTCTATGCAGATATTTAGGAGAGAGAGTACTTGATGAAGACAGAAATGGAATGCAAAGATCCTGTGGCTGAAGCTTGTTTGACCTGTTCTAGGAGTGGCAAGTAGGCTAGTGGAGGCATTGAGGGGAAATGATTGGTAGAAGATGAGGTCAGAGAGGTGGGTTGGGTTGAGGGGCGATGTCTGATCATATATGGCATNTTTTTTTGAGACAGAGTCTCACTCTGTTGCCCAGGCTGGAGTTCAGTGGCACAATCTTGGCTCACTGCAACCTCTGCCTCCCGAGTTCAAGTGACTCTCCTGCCTCGGCCTCCTGAGTAGCTGGGATTACAGGCAGGAGCCACCATGTCTCACTAATTTTTGTATTATTAGTAGAGATGGGGTTTCAATCACGTTGACCAGGCTGGGCTCAAACTCCTGACTTCAAGTGATCCTCCCGCCTCAGCCTCTTAAAGTGCTGGAATTACAGGCATGAGCCACTGTGCCCAGACTAAAATAATGAGACCTTTTGAGACATTCTGATACCACTAATATGAAGAAAACCTCTCATCCTTCCCCAAATTTACTGTGTGATGATTAAAAAAAAAATAGAAAAGAGAACAAACTCACAGGACCACTAAGAAGAGGAAGGGTGGACCACTGACCAAGAACAAATGTGTGCAGCCTTCCAGAAAGTGAAAAGGAGAAGGGAGTGTCCCTGTTGATAACTAGATGTAAGAAGCCACAGCACAGACTATGCTGAGCAGAAAAGGATATGAGGGTGGTAGGCAATCCTTCCTTCACCTTTGCACAGTTGTTCCGTGACTTGGTGTGTTAGTTTCCTATTAGAGTTGTAAGAAATTACCACAAACCCTGTAGCTTAAAACAATGTCAATATATTTTCCAACAATTTTGGAGTTCAGAAGTCTAAAATGAGGCCCTAAGTCTAAAATCAAAGCCTACATTTCTTCTAGAGGTTCTAGGGAAAATTCTGTTTCTATACATTTGCCACTTCCTAAAAGCTGCCCACATTCCTTGGTTTGTGGCCACATCACTCCTGCCTCTATGTTTATTGTTACATCTCTTCTAACTCTGACCTTTGCCATCTTAAGAACCTTTGTGATTAGATTGGGTCCACCCAGGTAATCTAGGATAATCTCCTCATCTCAAGATCCTTAAAGTAATACTTTGTGAAGTCCCTTTAGCCTTGTAGGGTAATATATTCACAGGTTCCAGAGATTAGGATGTTGATATCTTTGGGGGTCATTATTCTGCTGACCACACTTGGTAAGGAGGCACAGAGAGTAAAGTGAGACAGAAGAGAAGAAACAAGGCTTTAGATGGAGTCATCCAAAGCAGACACAGAACGTGGCTCTACATGCTGCACTCAGAATAACTAGCAACAGAAATATTTACTCCAGAATAAAGCTGGATACCCATTCACCTACAAAATTGAACGGTCTACCAGGGAAGGTCTTGGGCTCCCCTGCAAGAGGGAAAGATGGAGATGAACACATGGAACAACTGATCCTAGAGGAAACAGAGATAGTGTTACCTGGTGTTTAAAAAAGTGAATGACTAATATGGTGAAAAGACTGAATAAATTAGGGCTCACCCATACAACACCTTTTAAAAGGATGAATATCAATTGTATGAAGAGGTTACCAATGTTCTTGAGTAAAAAATACCAAGCTCAAGAAAAAAATGTGAAGAGTCTCCCAAGAGGGTGTACATTTCACCAACTCCCTGCTTTTTCTCATACTGTTCCTTCTACTTAAAATATCCTTCCTCTCTGATATCCGTCTCCTATCTCTGTCTAATAAATCTTGTCCTTGTTGCATACAAATTAGTTTAACCTTTTTGGAAGAACAGAACAAAAATATGATTCAAAATAATAAAATGTATAACCATTTGACCTAGAAATCTTATATCTGTGAATTTACAATGAGAAATTAAATGCATAAGCGGAACATGAGGCATACATAAGGAATTTTACAGTAGCAAAGAAAAGATGAAAGCAACCTAAATATTCATTGCTGGAGGATTAGACAACTGGGGTATGATTCATATGCTCGCCAGAATATTATGCAGCCATTAAAAACGATGATGGAAGTCATATTATACATAAAAAATATCTAGGACATATTTGCTGCCTAAGTGATAAAGATCAGTTGCAGAATATATTATGATCCAGTATAAAATTAGGTCTATCAATCTGTGATATATCCATATTTACTTATAGAGAGATTGATGCTGAAAGGCTTCTGTAAAACATTTTAATGGTACTTATCTTTTTCAGATTTGAGCTAGTTTTAGTCTCTTTTTCTGTTTTATTTGAGTATACTAATTCCCACGGTTATGGTATTAGGAGGTGGGGCCTTTGGGAGGTGATTAGGTCACAGGAGTGGAGTCCTCATAAATGGGATTAATGTTCTTATAAAAGAAGACCCAGGGAACTGCCTTGGCCCTTCCACTATGTGAGGACGCAGTGAGAAGGTACCATCTGTGAACCAGGAAAAAGGCCCTAACCAGATGCCAAATCTGCTGGCGCCTTCATCTTGGAGATAGCAACCTCCAGAACTACGAGAAATAAATTTGTTGTTTATGAGCTACACAGTTTCTGATATTTTTTTATAACAACCTGAACACACTAAGAGGTATACTATTTTAATTTTTACCCGTGATATATTACGTTTTATAAAAACAATAGTGCTATTTTGTAAAAAGGAGACCACAGCTCTGTAAGCTCCAAATTTTTGAATGCCAAATTATGTTTACTAGACTTAATAAAATAACAACTGGTATTTACTGAGCATTTACAATATACCAGGCCCCATCCTAAGTACTTTTACACATACTAACTTTTCCTCACAACAAACTTATGAGGTACATTTCCCATTTTGCAGGGAAGCAGTTGAAGCATAGAAAGGTCACTTACTTTCGAAAACTGAACTGTGATATTTTAGAAAGATCTTCAATAGTTTTGAAACAACAACAAAGTTTTCTATTTAACAGTACTCACCCTATTGTCTAGAAGAGACCATTGTCCAGCACCTCTTACTCAGCCTTTCATTTCCTAAGCAATCTGATTTTTAGCATACAGCTTTAACTCTCCATTCTTAAGTGGGTGCTTTCTCCCTAGTGTATTTTCTGCCACCTTTTAAAACACACTGTGGTGCAGCTTTCTGGTTGTATTTGGTTGTGGTCGTTTGCATGCACCAGTATTCTGTGTGATTATAAAAATGATTATTTGCAAAATTTTCTTTTATGCTGAGACACTCAGAAGGGAAAAGGAGTCAGGCTCAGTGGCTCGTGTTTGTAATCCCAGCACTTTGGGAGGTCAAGGCAGGCAGGTCTCTTGAGGTCAGGAGTTCATGCCAGCCTGGCCAACATGATGAAACCCCCGTCTCTACTAAAAATACAAAAATTAATTGGGAATAGTGGTGCATGCCTGTAATCCCAGCTACTCACGAGGCTGAGACAGGAGAATTGCTTGAACCCAGGAGGCCAAGGTTACAGTGAGTCAAGATTGCACCAATGCACTCCAGCCTAGGCAACTGAGAGAGACTCTGTCTCGAAAAAACAAAAAACAAAAACAAACAACAAAAGAAGGTAAAGGTAACATAATAAACAACTCACACTTATTTAAAGTGTTGTCAGGCAGAAAAAACATTTCAGCAAACCCAGCAACCCAACGCCTGTGCACTCCACATTTCAGAGCACGCAGTGGAAAAGATGTAATTACCATGGTTAATTGGTTCCTGGTAAAATGTCACTAAGAACGAGAACTCATTAATACATCATTTCAACCACTGGAGACACCAGGTGCTCTTACTTAGGGTCTGCTCTGTGGTATTCTGACATCTTTCACAGGGTTATTTTCCTCTTTGAAGGATAAAATGTAAGCATCCATTTGTATATTATGATTTGAAATGCATTCTCTACAATTTCTTTTTAAAAAAAAACCATACAAATTATCTAGCCAGGTAAACTGCTACATAATGTGGTGAACTCCATGTGAGATTTCTGCCTAAAAGCCTGACCTTTAAGCATTAAGCAGCTGGGTAAGTTTGATAAATATAAATCCAGACTAGTAAAAAATACTCTCTTTGGCTTGTTTTTATGAATACTATTTTGGAATTTTTAAAAAAAAAAACTGATAGAACTGAAAGAAAACTTCTTCTATCAGAATTATCTCACAGGTCACATTTCCACATCAGAGAATTCAATCAGCCCTAGAGAACAGAATGGTTTAGGAAAAACTCCTAAATATATTTCACTAATTTTTTAAATTGTCTCTTCAGCGCTCATGCACCTCAACATTCATATAACTTTGAAATCTCTAAGAAATTAAAGTTGAAAAAAGAATATTGATGATGATGATAAACATGATGAAGGTGAAGAAGAAGAAGAAGAAGAAGAAGAAGAAGAAGAAGAAAGAGGTGAGTGATGGTCATGATAGTGATGCTGATGGTGAAGATGATGGTGAACGTGACAGGAAGACGGTGAGCGCTTTTTGCTTTAATCACTACCACTACCATTCAGATTCTGAATATACTTGAGTACCTTAAAAAGTCAATCTTTGGGTCTGAAAAGGTAAGCTACCTCTCTACATTAAACATTTTGCCCTTTTCCTTTTTAGTACCAATCTCTATATCATCTTCCACAAGAGATACTTGTCGCATCTTCAAACTTGTAGATTTTTTTAGCCAAATAGGTTTGGCATCCAAAAAAAGGAGGGGACAATGAGACTTCTTACCAGAAAAAAATGAAATTGTCTCTATCCTTACGATACTAATTCTTGAAAAGCATTTTTGCTATCTCAAATGAGTGTTTATTAACATGGAAAATTCATCTTGAACTATTAAATGGGAACAATCAGGTAACAAAATAGCATGCCCAGCACGATGCTCATTTTGTACAGCGAGGTAACATTAATATATAGTTTCCCCTGGGTTGCAGAAGTATAAATGGTTTTATACATTCTTAGAGTTTGTTTTTTGCTTTTCTTATTTGCCAAAAATTTTTTTTTTTTTGCAATGAGGATATGATATCTTTTGTGATGAGAAAAAAATATGACGCCTATGCAAAGAAAGAGGATTTCTTTCTGGCTATGGCTAGAATGTTAAAGCTGTAAATGAAATGCTTACATTGAGAAGGCAATGAAATCTGAAAATACAGACTTGACCTCCCTGCTAGGGCTGAACTTACAGCAGTGAAGGAGCTCTGAAGAAAAAAAAGCAAAGAAGGGATAACATGAACTGTTAAAGAGGAAATATTTCTAAGGGTCAGGGAGAGATGTCTGAAGGAGAAAGAGTTTATTTCAGCTCAGCAAATACCTATTTATCACCTGCTGTATACTAAGCATTGAGGTCTAATTTCTCCCCCACTAGAGAGTTCAAGTCAGGCTAAATCTGATTTACAAAAACAAGGCATTTCTTACCCCCAAGAGTGCAGATCAAATGTTTAACTTCTGTAGAGCCAAATGCAAGCCAAGCATACAGAAGTACATAAACAAGACAGGTATTGATTGCTGATTTGAGCTGTGTGTGTCTCCCCAAGCTCCAGCTTAAAGATCATAATTAACGCCCTCTGGAAATTCACTCATAAGGGAACTTTGGTGGATCATCTTCCTCAATGCCCTGCAAACAAGAATACCTCCCTCTCTCCTACTTGTTCCTCATTTGATTTGTAAATTGAAAATTAAACTACCATCTCTGGTTCCAAACTGGTTTAAATCAATTTGGATACACAGCAGATACTTGAGACAAATTCCTGGAATGTGATACACAAAGGCAGGATCAGCAGGTCTTTCCCACCCTCATGTTGAGTGGAAAGAAGGAATAGAGTGCCCCTCCTCCCAGAAATCCCTCTCATTTGGGTCTCTGTTTCCAAACAACTACTGGAGAATATCATGAGAAGAGAGACTCTCAAACCCACCTGGCAACAATAAACCCAGCCAGCAAAGTCAGAGAGAGATGCTGGCCAGCTGTGGGGAATGCTCATGAAAGGAGGAAGGGGTTATTTTGCAGAGAATGAGCCCTTCCCAGGAAATCTGCTTGAGTTGTAGAATGTTCCTTTGTGTTCATTTGCTTGAATCTCCTGTTGCTGCTTATTCCCTCAAGAATGCTGAAGTCCTAGCTCGAGTCCTCTGCAGTAGGAAGCTGTCTTCCACTCAGCTATGTTCCCACCATCCTCTCCCCTTCCATCAGGTGGAGTCGGGGAGGTTCCCAAACACATCGGGCTCACCCTATCCCATTCTCCTCGCTGCTCCTTCCTCTTCATGGACTCCCCTTCCTAGGTTCCTTGTGTCTCTGTAACTGTGTACTGGCCCTCGTTAGATGCTGGGAAAACACCCTTTAGTGGAACTCTGCAGCCTCTCCCCTCCATGTCCTTTGACATCTTAGGACCACAGCCATCCAGGGCGTCTCAGGTGTAAAAAGAGACCCATTTGAATCATTCAGACTCACCTTTCAGGAACTGAAAAGCCCTGACCAGTATCAATCAAAATCCAAACTCACCTGCAATGTAAAGGCTTTCTCGTTCCCCCAGTCCGTGCCTGACTTAGAGCTTCAGAGGCAAAGGGCGTGGTCTGGCCCTTCACTTTTCCTCCACCTCATCTCTCTCCACCTGGTCTCCCTTCCTCTCAAGCACAGGAGCCCAGGAGGAGGCAAGAGAAAGGCAGGACACTTTACATAACTGGTGTTGTTCTCCTTCACCAGAAACACCTTGAAGTGACAAGTATTCCACTTTGGGGCTACATGTGAAGTTTTGGGGTGATCCCAGGGGGACTCTGTGCTACTGTCAGCCTAAAATAACAACAGAGAGATTTGCCAAAGATAATGAGTGCATTCCAGAATGGAAAGAAGGATTGTAATCCAGGAATATGTGTGCCATGGCAGCCCATGGGGGACTGTGGCTGTCCCCAGACAGGCAAAGGACGGAAAGGATTTTTCAAGGCAAAAATGAAGAAGGTTACATAAGTTGTTTTGAAATAATTATTCTTGGCTACAAGGATCAATAGCAAGAGTGGCACCAGTCCAAGATCGAACAGGCGGTTGCTGGGGCAGACGTCCTCTCAGTGGTATTTTTTGTGTAAGGTTGTGGTGGCCTTTCTGCAAGGTTATGGTTTTCAGAAAGTGCTTGTAATAGTTGTTATCATAGGCATGTGTGGGTGAGAACCCCTCCTTTATGGCCTCCCGGTTCCATTTTTTTTAAGGTTTGGCACGAGTGACTCCTATGGCTTATACACAACATAATACCTGGACAAGGAGGAGAAACCCTCATGACTTTCTGTATATTCCCTCCCCTCACCTCTCACCCCTTCATACATCCATGGCTTTTGATGGCCGAGTCCTCGCCTGACAGACCACCCTCTTCAGTCTGCCCCCATGATGTCCCAGAACCACCTATGTGCCGTAGCGTCCAGGTAACACCCAGAAAATTGACCAATCCCTGGCAGTCCAAGTGGTGGGAATGCAGGCAGCCTCATAGCCCTGACATCACAGGCTACTCCCACCAGCACCCACCTTCAAAATTATCCCTGCAAAAAGTAGGCACCAGTCTTTATGCTCATAAGGCCTTCTCACTTCCAGGGGTTTGTACCAAGTTTGCGTAAGAACTCCCTCATTATGTTCTATTTTGGGGACAACTTTGGGCCAGGCCTACAGTTTCAATTGCTTAGCAAGCATCAAGCCCAGGAGGAGGTTGTGGGGCTCTTCTCTCTCTTGTCTTGTGTTGGGGGAGGGGGATGTCTCCCTTCCTCTTTCAGATGGAAGGGAGAGGACATGCCCCACCACTCCTCCATTTTTAGAAGTACGCTGTCACTAGGTAGACAGCGTATTTCTAAAAATCCCAGTCTGCTTGAAGCATTCATAATCGTCTGCTTCTATAAACAGGTGGGAGTATATAGGGCGTACAGAAGTGGGGAGTGGGCAGTGAGGATCACGGGATGTCCTGGCTACCTCTAAGTAAGCCCTGTCTATGTCTGACAGCTCCTTGGTGAGTGCCTAAGACTGTGGGAGTAATTAGGTCATGTTGTTTTCAGCTTTAAGGCTTCTGTAGAAAATCTGAAACAACAGAAAAAGTTTTGCATGTGATCTTGCTACATCTTCCAATGCCCCCAATCCTTCAAAGCCCCACATCGGCCCTGGCCTCTTCAAGAAACCTTTCTGTTCTGACAACTCTGGCTCTCACTGAGAACTCCTTTCTGGAACATCCAATGCGCTTGATGTCAGAACAACACATTCTGATGAGTAAATATATTCTGTCTCATGTTGGTCTCTTGCTGTTTCTCCATGTTGGTCCCAATAGCACAGCAGACTTTTTGAAGCTAGAGACTATGCTTTATACTTATTTTGTATCCCCTATGGCTTTTACCACTTTACTGTCAACATAAAGGTGCTCAATACGTATTTGAAGTGAGTTGAATGGAATTTTCAATCAGACACACGCTCGCTGGAGAGAGAGCCTCAATGTGGTTAGGGGTGCAGTACGTGAAGCAGGAAAGACAGATTTCACACGAGGTTTCTGTCTGAAATTCAGATGTTGCAAAATCGAGCAGAGACTCTCTAAAGATAACATATGCTGCCATTCCTTGGAGTTGGATAATGTTGTTTACGTATCTTTGGGAATAATAAGCTAGGGTCAGGATCCAATGTTTTGGATTCACTTGTGTGGACAGCCTCTGAGCAGTAAGACAGAGGTGAATGAAGGAGAAAGCTAGGATGTGGGCTTCTTCCCTGCAACAGCCTAAACCCCTTCTCACCAAGAAGTCTCAGTGACTGGACAGGAAAGGCCAACACTCAAATATTGCAGGAAATCCCTATGGTGTACGTCCCCTTCTCCTCTCCTGTTCTCCTCTCTGTTTATCACACCCAAGCACACAGGAACATGCACGTACAGTGCACCAGGAAAAAGTTATTCACCAAAATCCAAGTGCACAGTACAGGCTGAGCCAGTTCCTCCATTCCTTTACCTTTGCACACCTTCTCCATCCATAGAGAATTTTCTTCAAGAAAGATTATAATACTGTTCAGCCCCATCAAGGTGCACTTTAATCCATTTAACTTTGAAATATCTACTTTGGATAAATAAAACAGGAACCCAAGGTCTTGAACCCCCACCAGCTAATGGGTTCAGAAATACTTCAATTAACATCAACACCCAAAACAATATAACTGCATCCCTATAGGCCACAGCAAGAAATCCAGCCTTAATGCATTCCTCACCTTTCCCACCCCCACTTGGTTACCTATACAGTTATGGGAACCCTAGGGCATGCAACACTTCCTTCCAAAGCTGGTGGAGCTAGGGGTCCTCAGCCTCAGGCCCTGACAGGTGCACAGATATCCCACCTCTTCCTTTAAATCGGGAAGGCAGCACAAAGACTCATATGCTGTTACACCTGCCCCTCCAGCACTCTTCCACACTTTGCAAAAGGGCAGCGGCCACACTTTCCTGGGCACCCTGGAGCAGGAGGTCCCTCTTTTATGCCAATCAGGTGGCCTCTTTCCTCGACCCCCCTCCCAAACTTCTCCCAGGGCTCAAAGATTCCTTTGGGATAATGATGTTGGTATATGTCATAAGAGTGAAACTTATTTAGAAGCAGTTGTGGATCATTTGTGCTTGACCTGTCGTTCTTGGGCCACAGCCAAAAGAATTAGGGCCAAAGAGAAGGCATTGGGAGTTCTTCCCACTCTCTCCATCCAGTTAGCATCCTCCATTCCCGCAAAGAAAGGCTCTAAGGGTTAAATTTTAACTTGAGGGAGTAGAGACACCTGGGTCACATGAGTTGTATCTCTGCTTGGTCCTGTGGCTGATGGCATTGTATTCTCCAATGTAATGATTCTTTTTATGTGACAAGGAGTTGAAGAAAGGGATGCTGAGCGAAGGAGTCCGTATATTCTCCATAACTCGAATTACTACAATGAATTGCTCCATTACTCACCTTTGCACTGGACATTAATCATAAAAACAAAAATCTGCAGAGCCAGGAAGTTAGTGAGGATGTGCTATTTCAACCCTGCACCCTGTGCCAAGTGGATGCAGCTGCAATGAGGAATCTGCAGTGCTCCCCCTTCCCATCTGTTTTTAAACCATTCATACAGAAGTTTGTGGGAGAAACTCACAGCAGTGACCAGGATAGAGCTGGACCTTGGGAAGGGCTTGCTGAAATCCAAATCACTTGTGAGGGTCACCTGCCCACAAAGGACACGCTAGATCCACCTCTGGCTCCCAGTGTTGGCCATTCGCCCTGCCTGCACAGGCTCATGCCTGATTATACCAAACTACTTGAACACCTGAAATATTAAAAACATCCATACTAAAGAATATTATGTAGCAGCCAAAACAATAAATAAAAAATATTTGATATCACATAAAGAGATAAATTATTAAGGTAAAAAGCAAGTTACCAGAAAACATGTAAATGTAATCTCATTTGTCTGTGTGTGCATATGTATATATGTCTTAACAAAATATATACTATTCTATTTATCCTATTTTCCAAAAACCTATGGGAGACAGGCTAAAATTTGAATCTAAGTATGCATACGGAAAATAAATACACACAAAAATGTGAAAGATGATCTTTTTACTAAAAATGAAAAATATATTTTTTCTGTCTGTTGGAATATTCAGCCAAGTGAGTATTCTATTATTTTTTTCATAGCTTGACTGAAGCATTGTTTAGGGAATAAGTGGCCAGGAGAAGTAAAACAAACTTACAAGCACAATAGAAAATCATAGACAATTGTCTGAAAACTTTAAACCAAGAAAAACTTTTCGGAAATTACAGCAATCTTCATATGTTCATTGCAGCCATGAATGAATATGAATTTGAGGATTATTTTGTTTTGTGAGTTTCTTTCCCCAAAGTTTGCTGTTTCAAAAGCACCAGGAGTAATGTCAATCACCACCACCATCATTGTCCAGAAACTCTGAGAGTTTGTTATGCACCAGGCACTGTTCAATGTCCTTAGCATGCTAGTTTATCTAATCCCCCAAATAGCATTAAGAGATAGTTATTTAAATTATCATTATTTTAATGTTTAAAAAGATTATAATCACTTTCATTTTCCAAGCAAATCTGGGGCTTCAGCACTGCTGGGGTGGACAGCACACTCTCCCCTGACCCTTTCTCTCTCACTGCTTCCCCATCATGGTACGCATCTGCCCCTTTGCAGTCAGCTCCTGCAGTCCTCTGCCTGCCTCCACCCTGAAATCTGTTACTCTTTTATAATTTTAAAGAAGAGAGAAGAAGGAGGCTGAGGGGAGAGAGAAGACATGATACAGGGGTGAAGGATGCCTGCTAGCTACCCGCATATGGCCTCTCTGACTGAGACTGAGGCTCTTTTTGCTGGAAGGTGAAGCCCAACTGCTAGAGAACTCACTTCCTTTCTGGGGCACTGGACACCAGCAGAATAGAAAACCCATAGCCCACACTCAGGGGAAGCTTTTCTTTCACCATCCACTCACACAGCCCAGTCCTGCCCTGACCACTGAAGACCAGTGCTTCAGAAAGACCAGGAAGAAGCACCCTTAGCAAGGTCACCAGTGTTCTTGAAATGGGCACCATCAGCAGCATCTTTAGGTGAGCTGGTGGAGGAAACTGATCAGTAGGAATCAGCGTAGGAGAAAAGAAGCTCGGTGGCTGTCACAGAGGCTTCCAGATGTAGAGATTTGTGAATACATCAGTTTGTTCATAAGGTACAAAGGAACACCTTAACCATACAGAAAGGAAGATTCTCTTTGAACAGGAAGACAATATGTGGACATGACTTCTCTATACAGACCAGTAAGGATGCTGTTTGGACAACATTTACTGTCCTTGCCTTCAGTACTGCTCCACTTTTTAAGCAGGATGTTGAAAACCAAAGTATGTTCAGGGAGCGGTGACCAAGCTGAGAGAATGCCCAGGTAAGGAGCGATGAAAGCCACTCTGCACCTTCAACCTTAAAAAGGAGAAGACATGATAACTCTCTGTTAATATTTATTTATTTATTTATTTATTTATTTTTCCAGGAGCATGTGCACTTTATTGAACTTGACTGTAGAAAAGTGCGTGAGGGTAAAGGGCTGATACAGGATGGGCTGGGGTCAGGGCGAGGAATGGAAGCTAGAGTATGTGGGAGACAGGTCACACATGGAGCCCCTGGCCTGGGTAATTCCTCTGGATCTACTGATAGACTTGCAGAATCAGTATTGGGATAATGATGAGCAGAATGGTCATGATGATGCCCAAAATCAGGGCCCAGATGTTCAGGCACTTGGCGGTGGAGGCATAGGCCTGTGCCCCGGTCAGGTCTCCAACCATCTTCCTGTCCCTAGACTTGACGGAGTAGGCGAACGCTATGAAGCCCAGGCAGCAGGAGTTCATGAAGAGGGTATTGAACAGGGACAAGACGACGTGGTCAGGCACGGAGGTCTCGCTTCAGATGTGGATCACGGTGGATGTCGGAGGCGCAGGGTTGTGGGGCGCCCCCAGCATATCCACCTCATGCTCCTCCTTCAGCATCTCATAGTTCGGGGGACTTTTGGTGCTGGCGGGAGGGAAGAAGGCTGGAACAGTGTGGTTCATCGTGTCCAGGGAAGACCGGCTCTGTTAATATTTAAAGGGCTCTAAGAGGAGAGATCCAAGATGGCTGATCACTAGCAGCTCGGGATTGTAGCTTCCAGTGAAAGCACAGAGAACAAGAGGACGCCACATTTTCAGACGAATTTTTGTTGCTCACGCACCAGGAGATTCCCAGCAGAGGAGCCCCACAGGTCGCCAGCGCAACTCTTGTAGCCGGCAAGGCAGTTTTGCCGCTGCCTTGGTGCGGCGGTTCTTGGTGCAGAGTCAGAAAAGCACCATCAATCATAACGCTGCTGTTTTGGCAGGCGCAGTGGGTTGCTCAGATTTTAGCGCTGGGAATCAACAAGTTGGACGTCGACTCAGAAACCCAATTATAAAGACGGTAATTATAAAGACCAAAGATGGATAAATTTATAACAAAGGGAAGAAAACAGCCTAAAAAGGCTGAGAATACCCAAAATCAGAATGCCTCTCCCTCTACAGGGGATCACAGTTCCTCATCAGCAATGGAACAAGGTCTGTTGGAGAACGAGTGTGTTCCATTAACAGAAGCAGCCTTCAAAAGGTGGGTGATAAGAAACTTCTGTGAATTAAAAGAACTTGTTCTAACCCAATGCAAAGAAACTAAGAACTTTGAAGAAAGGTTTGATGAAATGTTAACAAGAATACACAATTTAGAGAGGAATATAAGTGAATTAATGCAGCTGAAAAACACAACACGAGAACCTCGCGAACTATGCACAAGTTTTAATAGTCGAATCGATCAAGCAGAAGAAAAGATATCAGAAGTCAAAGACCAACTTAATGAAATAAAACGAGAAGACAAGATTAGAGAAAAAAGGATAAAAAGGAACGAGCAAAGTCCCAAGAAATGTGGGACTATGTGAAAAGACCTAATCTATGCTTGATAGGTGTACCTGAATGTGACGAAGAGAATCAATCCAAGCTGGAAAATACGCTTCAGGATATTATTCAGGAAAACTTTCCCAACCTAGCAAGGCAGGACAATATTCAACTCCAGGTAATACAGAGAACACCACAAAGATATTCCTCAAGAAGACCAACCTCAAGGCACATAATCGCCAGATTCACCAGGGTTGAAATGAAGGAGAAAGGTCAGGTTACATAAAGGAAAGCCCATCAGACTCACAGCAGATCTCTCAGCAGAAACCCTACAAGCTAGAAAAGAGTGGGGGCCAATATTCAACATCCTTAAAGAAAAGAACTTTCAACCCAGAATTTTACATCCAGCCAAACTAAGCTTCATAAGCGAAGGAAAAATTAAATCTTTTGTGAACAAGCAAGTACTCAGAGATTTCATCACCACCAGGCCTGCTTTACAAGAGCTTCTGAAAGAACCACTACAAATAGAAAGGAACAACCAGTATCAGCCTTTCTAAAAAATACCAAAAAGTAAAGAGCATCAACATAATAAAGAATTTACATCAACTAATAGGCAAAACAGCCAGCTAACATTAAATGGCAGTATTAAACTCACATATATTATTATTAATTCTAAATTTAAATCGACTAAATCCCCCAATCCAAAGACACAGACAGGCAAAAAAAGGCAAAACCCATCGGTATGCTGCATCCAGACCCATCTCACATGCAAGGATACACAAAGACTCAAAACAAAGGGATGGAGAAAGATTTACCAACCAAATGGAGAGCAAAAATAAATAAATAAATAAAAAGCAGGAGTTGCTTTAAAGCAACAAAGATCAAAAGAAGCAAAGAAGGATACTACATAATGATAAAAGGATCAATGCAACAAGAAGAACTAAAGATCCTAAATATGTACACACCCAATACAGGAATACCCAGGTATATAAGACTTATAAAGAGACTTAGACTCCCACACAATAATAGTGGGAGACTTCAACATCAATATTAGACAGATCAATGAGACAGAAAATTAACAATGAGATCCAGGATTTGAACTCAGATCCGGAACAAGTAAACTTAATTAACATTTATAGAACTCTCCACTTTAAATGCACAAAATATACACTCTTATCAGTACCACATCACATCTATTTACAGGTTTCAATGAAATATTGGTTGGCTGCTTGTTTGTTATTTTCTTCCCTCTTTTTTTTTTTCATGTCTCTATTATTAAGCACAATTATAAGCATACCCATTTTTAGACCGCATTCTAGCCTGGGCAATAAAGCAACACCCCTGTTCTCTCTCCCTCTTCCTCTTCCTCTTTCTTCCTCTCCTTCATTCTTTCTTTTTTTTATTCTTTTTCTTTCTTTCTTTCTTTCTTTCTTTTTTTTAGGAAAAAAAAAAAAAAAAAATTAAAAAAAAAAAAATAAAGGGCTATAAGATGGAAAATTAACTGAATTTTTCACCAGTACCCAGAGAAGAACTTGGGTCTTTGGAAGAGTTTATGGAGAGACAGTTTTCAGCACAGGATGAAGAGGTTCTGATCATTCCCAATCTGACAAAGCAGTGGGCTGGCCATTCCTGGAAGGGTTGAAATCATAAAAACTGGCTCTATGTCCATAATGGCCTGGATGTGATTTGCACATTGCCTAGGAGATTGGATTGGATGACTGCTCAGGTGCTTCCAGTGCTGAGATTTAAAATCCAAATATGCCAGAAACATTATTTCCAATTCTTAAGGAATCTGATTCAGGCTTTGGTGTTTTCCTATCTATAGAAGCCATTGATTACATTATGCCTTCACATAAATGGAGCATAATGAATAGGGTGTTATCATGAAGACAGCACTGAAATAGGCAATTAACAAGCCCGGTTCTGCTCCAGAATGCTCTGCATAGTCACTGTGTAAATTTGAAAAATAAATCACTTGGAGTCTCTGAGCATCGATTTCTTCATCTGTAAAACGGATATTATCAGTAAGAGGAAAAACTCATTGACAATAGATCAAATGAAACTCCAGCCACTGGAGCATTCTGGGTGCTCTCCAAACGTCAGCACTGGCCCTTCAGCAAATCCAGGAAGCAGGCAAGTAGCCCTCCTCAGTGCTCTCACTTGTCCCTTTTCACACTTCAACTACATCCTTCCCCTCAGAATCTTGCACCCATTGCTTCCGGTTCTCCTCTGTCACAGAGGAAAGAAATCTGGAAAATTATTTCAAATAAAGACATTAGAGACTTTAATATGCTCAGCCTTACAGAGAAGTTGATTTTGAAAAACAAGCATCCCCTGGGCAGAGGCAACGCTGAATGAACCCAGTGAGTAGGATTACAAACTCCGTGGCTCCCAAATGTGAGACTTTACATTCAAAAAGAGAAATCTTCCTGGCATGCCTCCAAGAGGCAGGTGGCTTAAAAATCTCTTAAATGTGGACCCCAGAGAATTTTTTTCTCCCTTGCCAAAGGGACTCAGCTTCAAATTGAAGAGTCATTGAATGGAGCAGCACCGGGCATCACCTCCTAATAAATGCAGCTGCAGAGACAGCTAAGAAATGTGATTCTCCAGCTTGTTTGGTTAGTCAAAGCTGTTATCATCTAAGATATCATTTATGTGAAATACATTCTCTCTTAAAACAATAATCAGTATTAGACACCTGCAGCCTTCTCATTCAAATCCTGTGTGATACACTGAGACCTGCTAGCTGATGAAATGTAGAGAAGAAGGTCTGCTGGGCTTATTTCATCACTCTCATGGGCCAACTACAGGAGCCTGGGTCAAGAGCAAGGGAAAGGATGGTCACTGGCAAGGTTAGCTGTGAGGCAAGTCAGAATTTAAGCCCTTCTCTCCCTGCCACCTCCACCGTGTGTGTGTGTGTCTCTCTGTCTGTCTGTGTCTGTGTCTGTGTGTATTTTTGTGGCCACTAGCATAATAACACCTTGAAGTTATTTCACAGGGGACACATTATTAGCAAAATAAAGAGTTGTTATTGAGATGGTCCATCTGAGACATTTGAAAGGCCAATATTGATCACAGAAGAACTGGTCCCACCCTTAACCTCTGTGGCAAAGGGCAATGGTCTTCAGCTTTGAGCACTTGGAGTAATTTGGCATAAGAAAGCCAGTAAGAATGGAGGGAAGGAAGGAGAGAGCCCAAGGAAGGAGTCCTGCCACCCCTGTGAAGCCCCTCCTCTAAGTGTCTGGGACTGCCTCCTGGCAAGAGAGCTTTCACCTAGTCACTGTGGACACCTGCCCTACAGGCAGCAGGCCTTAATGCAGTCTCACCTTCACTGCCAAGGAAAACAAGTCCCTGTATTCAGAAGACTAAACCAGGTTTCAACATCAATTGCACCATTTTCTATAACTCTATGACCCTTAGAAACATCCATAACTCATGGGAACCTCTTTTTTTTCTCCTCTGTAAAATAGAACATTTTCTGAGGATTAAAGTCCAAGGCTATTGGTTAAGCACTTACCAAATTCAAGCAACACATTTGTATTGATTAGTGATTTTGGTTGCTATCTAGCATGTCTTAAGTTCTATGATATTTTTATGCCCTGAATGTGGTATTTTGTTGATGAAATACCATCAACTTTAATCTAAAAAAAAATAAAAATTATAATGTAAATATATCTGAAAAGTTATATACAGCATTAACATTTTAATTTGAACAATTTAGAAAACATGTTCTCTTACCCCCATAATGGAAAAAAAATGACAATGAACAACACAAGACCCATTGTAAGAGTATTTCCCATTCTGGATCAAAGACTCTCTGCTAAATAGAAAATATGCAGTGTGATGGTGTTGAAATTGATACAGGACTCTCTACAGAGGAATCTCCATCTATACATGAGAAAACAAAGACAGACCAGAGTACCCTTCTTTGAAACAAAAACTGCAGCTTCGTAAAAATATAACACAGTGCATTTTCCTAAAAAAGAAAAGTTCAGAAAGATCTCAACATGTTTACAGCAAGGAAGGAATTGTCTGAAGTTGAAGGAATCAGAAAATATCTGA
>NW_016107410.1:3010172-3016147 GCF_001604975.1 Cebus imitator
TTTTTAGTAGTAGTAGAGACAGGATTTGCCCTGTTGGCCAGGCTGGTCTCAAACTCCCGACCTCAGGTGATCCACCTGCCTCAGCTTCCCAAAGTGCTGGGAATACAGACATGAGTCACCATGCCCAACCCCTCATACTTTCAAATGTGTGTGCGTGCGTGTGTGTGTGTTTGTATGTGTGTATAAATTACTGTCAGATTGAGACAAAAGAAGCATACAAATTATTTCAAAGGATTTCAAAGCAGCACTGAGGTCCTTGGGTCCCCCTATTCCCCACTGCAACATCCATACTCAATGTCTTTGGAGGGGGTATTGGAAAAGCACTGGGTTCTTCCAAAGTTGTCTCTATTTTTGTTTTTAGTAATAGATACGTAGCTAGAATTGAACCAGTTAGGAAATCTTAAGACATCTTAACATTTAAAAGATCTTCTTGATAAATTTCATAGAAAAAGTCATGCTAGCAATAACATGATTAGCAATGGAGGGCGACATGCTGAATCACCTTGCAATCAGAATCAGAGGTGACCAGCAGGAGGGCTGTTTTCCAAGCATTTGGGATTGATTTTTTTTCTCTTTCTTAATTCTTATTTTTTATTTATTTATAAAACATAGAGACAAGATCCCACTGTGTTATCCAGGCTGGTTTTTGAACTCCTGGCAACAAGTGATTCTCCCACCTTTGCCTCCCCTAGTGCTGAGATTACAGGCATTGTCAGAGGCTCTTGAACCAGAGTGACTCCACCTTGAATAGGGGTTAGGTAAAATAGACTGAGACCTGCTGGGCTGCATTCCCAAGAGATCAGACATTCTTAGTGACAGGATAAGATAGAAGATTGGCAGGACTAGTATCATAAGTTACAGGTCAGAAAGACCCTGATTATAAAACAAGATTTAATAGAGAAGCCAGTCAAAACCCATCAAATCCAAGATAGTGAAGAAAGAAACATGATCATCCTCATTGCTCATTATATGCTAATTATAATACATTAGCATGCTAAAAAGACACTCCCACCAGTACCATGACAGTTTATGAATGCCAAGGCAATGTCCAAAAGTTACCCTATGTGGTCTAAAAGGAAGGGGAACCTTCAGTTCCAGGAAATCCCAGGAAACTCATGAACAATCCACCCCATATTTAGCATGTAATCAAGAAACAACCACAAAAAATAGCCAAACAGCAGCTCTCAGTGCTGCTCTGTCTGTGGAGTAGACATTCTTTCGTTTCTGTACTTCCTAGTAAACTTTCTTTCACTTTACTCTGTAGACTCATCCCAAATTCTTGCGCACTGGAGCAAAAACCCCCTTGGGGTCCTGATGGGGATCCCTTTTCAGTAGCAGAGTGAGCCACTGTGCCTAGCCAAAGTGGTTTTTTCTTCCCCCCCTGGAAAGAATGACTTGGGTTATGGAGCAGAATAGTACGGGTCATCCAAGGAGAAAGCAGCAGGAAGGAGTGTGGATGAAAGGAGGGGAGGTTTGAAGGGGAGAACAATCAGGGCCAAGTTGAATGGAATCTTGAAATTGTTTAACCAAAGCTGCTAATTATTTTTCCCTGTTTGTATCAAATGCAAAAAGGAAAGAAAAAAAAAGACAATATTAACAAATAGCATGCCACAGCCCACCTTCAGATGCCTCAGCTCATCCCCAACTCTGCAGGCTGCCATCTTCCTGTCCCCAGACAACATTAAGTTCAGTAAAAAACAAAAAAACAAAGAACTAATTATAGGATGATGTGTCTTGACTAAGAAAAAATATAAATTAAAAAAAATTAAGTACATTTCTCTTTCTTTCCAACAACAATAAAAAAAACATCAAAGACACTCACAGAGTGCTTCCCAGATTACTTACCAAGAAGAGCTGCAAAATTTGCTTTAGTTAATAAAAGAGAATGATTTTTTAATCAACACATCAAAGTGGAGATTATAAATAAGTGTTTCTAGAACATTTACTTTTCTTAACAGTTTAAACATTAATCTCTCTAACACATATAATCCTACATTATTTATTATCTTAGACACTTGTTATTTTTTAGGGAGAAAAGTAAGCATCTCAAAATATCATCAATTCTAAATTTCAGGAGGTCCAAATTCATAAAACCAATACCAGAAACACCTTTTACTAAATGTAGCACCATGTGACAAACCCTTCTTGAGGCATACATTCTACCTGGAGAAACACAAAATAACAAGTCAGAGTTTAAAAAAACAGTATATCAAATGGCAATAAATTCTAAGGGAAAAGTAAAGAAGGAAAGGGGTAGAAGGAATATGAGAATTAAGGGATGTTCTTCATTTTTAATAGGATGGTTGGGGGAGGGAGGTTTTATTCATAAATGTCATTTAAGCAGAGATCTGAGGAGATGAGGGAGCAAGACATGAAAAGTACATAGTGGAAGAGCATTTCAGCAAGTGCAAAGGCCCTGGGGCAGAGTGACCTGGATTTGCTTGAGGCAGCCAACCATACAGTGGACATGGTCATGCACTGTCCAGGGTGGTCAACAATGGTATCTACTGGTCAGGTCCTTCAAGGGGTGCCTCAGCTGCAGAGAGCTGCCAGTTCACACCCTTCTACCAGGACAGCACTCATCCCACGGCTAATGAGAGGGTAAAAAGGTATAATTTGGGGCCTGATGGGCAACAATCCTGAGAGGTCATATATGCACCCATGCTCCTTGCAGAGCTGCCTCCAGATTTATTGGACTGACTTCACAGTTCACTTCCCCTCTTCCTTATCCTGGCTTACACCACTTCTGTAAACAGATGTTGACCTTTAATAAATATCTAGCACAAGAAACTCCCTCAGCGTCTGTTTCTGGAAAACCCAACTTGCCACAGAATGAGCAAATGAGGGAGCAGTTGGAGATGAGTTTGGAAAGGTACGTGAGCCCTTGACTTTGTCTTTGACCCTGACAGAGGGCTGTAGATGGTTAGGAGCAGAGAGCTGGCTGAATCTGATTTTTTATTTATTTTTCTTTTTTTATTGCATTTTAGGTTTTGGGGTACATTTGAAGAACATGCAAGATAGTTGCATAGGTACACATATGGCAGTGTGATTTGCTGCCTTCCTCCCCTTCACCTGTATCTGGCATTTCTCCCCATGCTATCTCTCCCCAACTCCCCACACTTAAAAGGATCCTCCAGCTGCTCTGTTGGAAATAGAAAGGAGGAGGGCAGAGGTGAAAGCAGGCAGAAGTTAGCACTAATCCAGTAAGAGGATGGTTCCAACCAAGCAGTGGTGATGGGGGAGGGAATAATGAGAAGTAGGGGGACTCTGGGTATATTTTGAAGGAATATGTTAGCACTTGCTGATAAATTGCATGTAGAGAAAGAGGGAAGAGACATGTCAAGGATGGCTTCTCGGTTTTAGACTGTGACAGGAGGAGCAGGGTTGCCCTTTACTGAGGTGGAGAAGATGTGGAGGAGGCGAATTTGCTGGAGAAGATTAAGAGTTTGATTTCTGACTTGTGACAATTGAGATGCCTTCTGGACAGTCAAGTAGAGATGTCAAGACAGTAGAATAAATGAGTTTAGACTCCTGTGAGTGGTCTGAGATTGAGATATAAATTTAAAGACATCAGCTTATGAATGAACAGTATATAAAGCCATGAGTTGCAGGGAAGAGTGAGTGTAAAAAGAGAAAAAAGATGTCCACGGACCAAACCTGGGGGCATTCATTGCAACAATTCACTGTCCCCTTGTGGTCATGGTACCCCTCTCTCAATGATGACAACCATACTCTGTGATAAGCAGGGATGTTATCCAGAGACAGGTGGGTTAGACGATCGGTGGGCCCTTCATCTCAATTTGAAATGATTGCTCTCAAAAGCTTCATATTATCTTTCTCTTGGACTGTCAGCATAAGAAGTTATTTCTACATGGAACCAGCCTTTTCTAGACACCCTGGTCCTTCTGATGTCCAGGATTGACAGATCAACCCAACGCCCAAAGCATGTTAACAAACATATTAGCTAGGGAAAGTAAAGAGGAAATATACCAAGACAGAAGGGACTGAGACCATCATCCTGTTTACTAAACAAGGCAATTCAGCTTCACAAAACACTTCAGGCTGCAACAGTACCTCATGCTGGGAAACAAGGGACAGCAATATTAATCGGCAGAGCTTTGGCTCTGGACTCAAGGTACACTTCTTTAAAGCATCAAGCCCAGACTAAATCCCCTAATCTTCATTGAAACAACCTTTGTCATTCAAGTCAGAGTTTAATTTTTGCTGTCACTAAAAACAAACTTAAATTGTACATCACCTGAAAATGTCATGGCTTCTACTTTCAATGAACAAACAATTAACATTAAGAAAAGTGGCTACAGGGCTCTGCGAATCCATTCCAGTTAAAATGTAAAAGCAGGAATCACTCATGTACATATGAGTTCTTAATGGAAATCTTAATTTTGTTTGTATGCCTGCATTAGAAAGGCAGGAAAAAGCCAGATGCAAAGGCATATGCAAGAATAGGAAAAGATTTTCTTTAATTCAATGTTTCTCAAGGTGCAGATGAATTTTGTGAAATCTTCTTAAATGCAGATTCTGATTCAATAAAATCTGGAGTAGGATCTGGATTTCTGAATTTTTATCAAGCTCCCAGGTGTGCTCACGTTGCTGGTTCACAACCTCTGGTGACTTTAGTTAACATTATCTCATAAGAGGAAATTGACCATGTGACAGAGAAAAAAGGCCTGCAGACACTTAAGCTCACTGGAAGATCTTGAACATATGTGTGCATTTACAGAGAAGGAAGACGTCTGAGTAGAAGCAGAAAGATTCTAAGTGTATAATACCTGCCCCAAACTGAGGAAATCAGAGTGAAAAATCAGAAAATTTTAGAGAAGAAAAGGTCAAACAATAATTGAAAAACATAGACCATTCCATTAAGTTGCTACCTAATTATACAAAAGGTCTTTCTATTTCGTTGAATTTTACAATCTAACCTAATTTATACATCCTATTTAAAGGTAATGTGTATGCTGGTTTTTAATAGCTCACTTCAATGCTTTTGGGGGTGTTTTAAAAAGATTAATTCTGTAGGGATGGTTTTTATATTTTCTTTGATTTCATTGTCTAAATGGTTCACAATACTGGCTGGAGAGTTTTAAAAGTACTGATTCCTAGTCCCACCCCTAGAGAATATGATTTTGTTACTCTAATGACGGTTCTGAGCCTCTGTAAATTTTAAGCCTCCCCAGATGATTCTAATATGCAGCCCAGGGTGGGAATTTAACCAAACCTAAGAAATCTTGTGGACTCCGTGAGCCTATAACCCAGGAAACATCATCCACATCGTGGTAGGGTAGCAGCAGGCAATGACTTGTGGAGAATAATCTTGCAAACCCAAACTTATAAAGTTATAGCAAGCATCATAAAAGATTAACCAAACCCTTTTGTCTCAAAAACTTCTGAAAACCTAGTCACTTCTGTTTCCACTTTCCACTTTTCCAAGTCAAAGTCTTCAGACAGATTATCTGTAAGCAGGTTTCAAAAGACTCCCACTGAAATTGAAATGTTGGTCCCAGCAGATATCAGAATGAAGCTGATATAAAGAACCATTCTTGAATAGTCAGAATTACCTATTGATCCTATGGGCTTTAAAACATATGGAAAAGAAGGAAGGAAAGAAAGAAGGAAGGGAAGGAAGGAAGGGAAGAGGGAAGGAAGGAAGGGAGGGAGGGAGGGAGGGAGGACAGTAAACTCCTTTGAAATAAACTGTACTTGTACTGGCCGGGCACGGTGGCTCATGCCTGCAATCCCAGCACTTTGGGAGGCCGAGGTGGGCAGATCACAAGGTCAGGATATTGAGACCATCCTGGCCAACATGGTAAAACCTCATCTCTATTAAAGATACAAAAATGAGTTGGCCATGGTGGTGCGTGCCTGTAGTCCCAGCTACTCTGGAGGCTGTCAGAAGAATCGACTGAACCTGGGAGGCGGAGGTTGCAGTGAGCGAAGATAGCACCACTACACTGCAG
>NW_016107410.1:3016461-3034853 GCF_001604975.1 Cebus imitator
GAAAGAAAGAAAGAAGGAAGGAAAGAGAGAAAGAGAAAAAGGAGGGAGGGAGGGAGGGAAAGGAAAGAAGGAAGGAAAGAAAAAGAAATAATAACTATACTTTGATTTTGAGCTGATTTTGAGCAGTAGTCCAAACAAGTAGTTTTTATGAGCACTAATCATCTAAATCTGAGTCTAAAAGTGAATACACAAATTAAAACACGAGTTTTTTCTTCCTTCAGATTTCACAGTCCACATAGAACAGGCACTATAAGGATACAACATTGGAAGAAAGCCTTGTGAGTTAGCTTAAATTACTGAAAGATAACAACAATAAGATAAAGGTGAATAAGATCTCCATGTAACTCAGTTCATTTCCCTCAATTCTCCAGTCACTGACAGCACTCCTGAATCCAACCAGCCATTTAAGAAAACATGCTCATCTGAACAATAGGGAAATGTAGCGAGAATCAGTAAATGGCTCAGAGCAGATCTACCCTACTAACTGGAAAAATAAATCACCTTTATATATGAGGAATGGCACAGTTCCATAGCATTATCTTTGGTTCTTCCATCTGTTAGTAAGGAAAACAAGAATTCAGCTTTCTACAATGGAAAGTCCAATGAGAATCTAAAATGTATGCTGCTGCTTCTTTTGCTTTGATTTTGTTTGGATTTTCACAGACCATCAAAGTGTGGCATGACAAGGATTGTCTGAAAATGATCCCTAGCGTTCACATGGGGTTTCCCAAAGAGCCCGTATACACTGAGGGCTCCTTGTTTCTCACAGTGGGAGGCCCGCATCTGCTTTCAGCTTCCCACAGCAATAGTGCCCCTGGCAGAAAGGGCAGCAAGCTCCCAGGAGTCTGAGGTCACCAGGTGCTTGGCAGCCAACTTTCTAGAATAGCTCCTAAAAGAAAGTCTGGCACATATTTCCAGACTAGCTTGCATCCAAGTAGACTATTTTTCCCTCCCCTGACAAAGTGACTATCCCGGTTACTTATAAAAAGAGGATACAACAGGGGGCCAATGTCCCTTTCCTGTAACAAACATGTCCCAAGCAAGCCTCTCTATGAAATGAAAGGAGTATCCAAGGATCTCTGTCTTCTCCCACTGACACCAGTTTATCTCTGCTAGGCTTCCTCAGATGCCTAAGGACAGCTTGCAGCTGGGTGAGCTGGTGTGGCTCACGATGTGTCTGACAGTTGGCTGACTTTTGACTATGGTGACCCAGTTATCTTCTACTGACATCTCATCCTCCACTAAGCTGATGCCTTGGCCTGCTAGGGCTCTCATAACAAAGTACCAGGCACCAAGTGGCTTAAACAATAGACATTTCTTTTCTTCTTGCAGTTCTGAAGACTAGAAGTTCAACGTCCAGGTGTCACAAAGATGGCTCCTTCTGAGGCCTCTCTTCTTCACATACAGATGTGGCATCTTCCTCCTGTGTCCTCACCTGATCTTTCTTCAGTGTGTATTTGTGTCCTAATCTACTCTTCTTATAAAGACGCCATTCCTATTGGATTAGGACCCATCCTTGTGACTTCACTTAACATTAATTAACTCTTTGAAGACCCTATCTCCAAATGCAGTCACATTCTGACATACTGGAGATTAAGATTTAAATGTATGAATGTGTGGAGGACATGATTCATCCCATTGCAGCTTGAGTGGACTCATTTGCATGTGTTCCAAGCACATCAAGAGAAAAAGTTCTGATACACAAATGCTTTTTGAACTTCTGCTTGTATTTTGTTTGCTTAATTTCCATTAGCCAAAGCTAGTCCCAAGGCTAGGGTGCTGTGTTTCAGTCACATCAAGAGAAAAAGTTCCAATACACAAGAACTTTGCGAATGGTTGCTTGTATTTCATTTGCTTAATTTCCATTGGTCAAAGGTAGTCTCAAGTCCAGAGTCAGTGTGGGGTAACACTACCAAGAGATGTGGGTGGAGGGAGAGGAATCATTTACAGCCATTTTTGTAATCTACTACATGTTGTAGTAGAAATACATAAGAATTTACCTATTCCTGCCCTTGAAGAATTTCTCCTGAGTAGAGGTTAAGTTCAGATACCTCTTGCCAGAAACAGAACCCCCCAGTATAATGCAATTCATATTAATGGATTGTGGCTCATTATGATGTCAATATGAACAAGTCATGCAATCTTCTTATGAAAAAAGAAAAGTGATCCTCCTGCTTCCTTTTCTCACATAGACCTTATGAGATCAGATGTGAAAATTCTTTGGAAGTAATAGGCTCTCATTCTTTCAGTGGCATATGTATTAGGCTGGCCAAATTTGAGTTATCTGAGCTCAAATAATGTGAATATTTTGAATCGATGCCAAGTCATTTAATAGAGATATGTTGTCTTGGGTGTTGGCCTCTCCCTGAAGTTTCCCCAAACATTGCCTTTTAACAAGACACTTCAAGATTCAGCCTAAGCCTTTCAAGTGACATCCCTGACTCACTGCTAAGCCTCTGTCAAGCTTAGCTTCTGTCCAGTGGTCAGTAAATAGCATAAGATTTGCACAGTCCCTTTGCTCCATCTCAGTTTGACTGGTGTCAGAATCTTCAGAGCTTCCAAGAACCAATGAGCACAGAAAATGAGTTTTTGCAATAAATGCTTCATAGAAAAGAACAAGGTTGGACATCTATCTGCATCCAACCCAGGCTTTTAAGACACAGCTCAAGCCTTTCCTATTCCATAGTACTTTCTCTCATTATCCAGTGATTCGCTCTTCCTTTTGGACTTCAATAGTGTTTTATTGGCTAAACCAGACTTAATCGGGAGCAAGCAAAAACTAGTTTTATTTTTCATCACTTTTCCCCATAAGTTTGATCAACACAGTTATTCTTTACCACCTCTTTCGATGAAATTTTGCTGCATATTTCCATAGTTTTGGTCACTTTGAGATATGAAAATGTCCAGTGAAGAGTAATAGGAGCAGAACATGAGCCAGATTGAATCATATAATCACACAAATTCAACATAAGGCCATATAATGTGGAAACTCCTATTTAACGAAGCCGTTTCCTCTCCCTCATCTGGCACCTTTCTCAGGTTTGGAGGTTTACCGTGGAGGAGAGGCAGTGGGCTGTTCCACCTTTTCTCTCTTCTCTGTTCCACATCCTCTTCACACTCACCAGCTGCCAGCATAGTTAAGATCTGGAGACAGTGCCCTTCGGCCAATGCAGGTGTCTGAAGTGGACTCTTCCTTTCCTGATGTGCTTTTGCTGCTTTCTGGAGATTTTCTTCTTTTGACTCCAGTTTTGTTGCCTCATGCAATGCTTTTTTTTTGCTTTGAACTTCCACTTCTGCTTCCAGGGACTCATCTCTCACTTAGGGTTGTAGCAACCTTCCAGGTGACCTTCCTGGCTGACCAAAAGGATTCATCCAAGCCATCGATCCTCCTAAGACTCACCTTCTCAGAAGATGTATTTCTTTATCCCACCACTGGAAGAATTTCAGCTCACTCTCACTTCAGCTATCTCTTGCTAGACTTTTCTGAATCTTAACTGCTGACTGGATGCAGCCTCAGCCACCTGCCTGTATTCATTTTGGGTGAGAATAAGATGTCAATCTCTAAGTATCTCCAATTACAAGGAATGTGGCCAGCCTTTCTGAGTGATTTCCTTAAATCCCTTCTTCATTGGCTTAAAATCAGTGAAAAGTATTAATGAGGGTGGAAGAAATGCACAGAATCCTCTCAGCTCTCTCCAAAGAAATCCTCTTTCCATTCTTCTTCTGTCTCTCCCTCCTACAATTGCTGCAAGTGGGTGGTAGGCCAGTGAGCACAGAACCAGCTTCACAGCCTCCTTGCACATTCTGCTCAGGTGGTCTCGTCTAGCACAGTCTTATGAGTGTGGATACTTGGCAGTAGCTGGTTTGTTCTCAGCCTTTGGAATCTTCACTGAAAATCTGAGATGAGGGTAAGAATAACATTTAACGACTTGTTACTCTTCTACATGTATCATCCTTAACAAAATTGCCTTATTTTGCTGAGTGCCACTATATGACCAGCCATATTTAGACCTTAGAAAGAAATGAAAAAGAGAATGTAGTTTGTATTCTTGAAGTTAAGACAACCTAGTGGAGACTGTAGCAGAAACTTTTAAAAATTATCTACCTGAGGGTTAGTTTTCATATCCTATAATACAAAGCATATTAAATGGCAATATGAAGTCAGTCCTGTATTTAGTGTCTTGAACATTTTAAATTACTTCTATTCCCATGTTGTTTTTTAGTAGAATTGTTTCCTAAAGAAAACACAATTCTGTCAGAATTGTGTGCACTCTGTAACATCTTTGGTGCGATAGTCCTGTTTTCCTAATAGCTTTGTTACTGTGAATGATTAAAAATTTGAATACGTAGTGTACATGCTAATCAGTTGTGAATTGTTGGGACGTATGTAACAGCTTATCAATATGTGAAGATACAGGTACTTTATAGCCTCTTAAGGAAAATCTGTTTCCAAATTTTAAGCTGGAAAGTCACTGGAATAACTAAAAAAGAATTACAATACATGGCTTTTTAGATTTTTATTACATATGTTAAGAATTGTGTACAAATTGAAATGTCTGTACTGATCCTCAACCAATAAAATCTCAATTATGAAACGACAACAAAAAAAATTACCTATCTGCCCTGATTGCCTGATGCCCCATCTCTTCAGAAACTCGCCCCCACTTTTCAGACGGTCCTCAACAGCTACATTTGCATGATAATGCCACTGACTAGCCATGGCCCACCGGACCCATGGCTGACATATTCCTCAAGATAGGCCAGTTATATTACTTTCCTGGGAACCAAGGATTGGACTGAAACTCCTATCGAACTCTGTAGCTGGAAAGGTGGACATGTTAAATAGAGAAGCAGAGAAAATTGTTCTCCAGAGAAAGAGAGAGAATGGGGTAAATGCAAAGAAATGGACAGAGAGGGACTCTGTGAACTTCCTGCTTCCTGGTTATCTTCCAATTGACTAGCTGCATCCCTGCCTTTGGGGCTTATGACACTCTCTATACTCGTATACAAATTATCCTTTTCTTTAGATTGACTAAAGTCAGTTTCTGTTTCCATTATCCAAAATATCCTAAACAATCCAGAAACAATACATAAAAGGGAGCTGAGAACACAGCAACAACATATGGGCAAATACAGCTGATTACTGAAGGCATCACAGAGAATCATTATCTGCTATAAGCCTCAGAAGACGAGACTTGTTATGAGAAGAAATTGAAAATATTCCAATTAGAGAAAATAGTACAAGCAATACCAAGGGGGTAGAGAACATATAACATTTAGCTAAGAGCCCTAATGTGTCAGAGAAATCACTGGAAAGAAAAACAGTTAAATAGATAAAGGATAAATTTTAGAGAATTATGAAAACCATTCAAAAGAAGTAAAGAAATTCTTAAATTTCATATGAGGGTAACAGGATAGAATCTTTTGGCTATAGAGGCTAATTATTAGACTAGCACTTAGGACAAAAATCAAAGAGTAAGGGGAGTGGAGACAGGGACAGCAGATAGAAAGCAACTGCAATAACCCGAGAAAGGAGTAACGAGGGCTCCATCCAGGACGGTGGTAATTGGAGTAGGCGGGGAAAAGGCCAGTTTGACATTTTGGTGCTGAAATCAGAGTAGAAAGTGACAGTCCCAGGGCAGAAACAATCTCAGATCTAAATGGTGCTAAACATGGCCATGTCTGAGATGATTTAATGAGCTGCTGTCCTGGTACGCTAGGCTACTGGGCAAGCTGGATGCATGCTGTTAGCAGACACGTGCTGTTTCCCAGCTAGCAGAATCTTTCCCCTTCTTCGGGTAGCATCATTCCAGTTTATTTTGAGGAATTGGTTAAGGAATTTCTCCTAAACATGCAAGCTCCATCTCACCTCAGAACTTTATATGTGACACAAATATCAGTATCTGTGTAACATCTCTGTCATAGAAAGAGACAAGTGAAGCAGTAACAGACTCTGTAGCTCTCAACCTTAGAAGTAGAGAGGCAGGTTTATAAAAACCCCACCCTGAACTCACCTGGTGTGTGATTCCCACCCCATGTTAGACATCCTTGGTGAGGACTGTGTTTTGTGGACATCAAACAACTGTCATACTTTCAAAGCCCCCTCTTCCTATACTTTGTACCATAGAGTCTATAATGTTAGATTACCTGGGATTGAATTTTGGCTCTCCCATTTACAACTGTGCAACCTTGGCTGAGGAAATTAACTTCATTTTGACTCATGATCTTTATCCATGAAATGGGAATGACAGTAGTACCTACCAGATAGGGATTTTGAAGATTAAATAACCTAAGACTCACAGGTGCTTAGAACGGTGTTTCGTGCGTGAAGGCTCAAATGATGTCAGCTAATAGTATCAGAAGTACTTGAACATTTTGGTTGGTTATTGTCCAAAAAAGCAGCTCAGCTTCTCATTGCACAAGGGCTCAGATAGTTGCATTTGGCACATTTTATCCAATTTCTCATAAACAAGCCTGCCCGTAAAGTAATTTCATGGTCTACTTCAGAGTATACTCCATGGCACACTCATCCTAGTGGGCCTATTTCAATGATGCAGCTAAATTTGAAGTCAGAAATTTCACGGAGATTATTCTAAGATTCTCTTTGGTGAGTGAAGTGTTTGGCAGGTAATGTGTGTCCTCAATTTCTTCATAATAAATAATACAGACTTTGAGTCTAAACCATATACTTTTGCCAATGATTTTTACATCTGCGGCATTTTTTCTTTTAACAAAAAGGTGTCTGTCTCTGCTTTGACTAGTACATGGCCCCCGTGCCAGCGCTGCTTTTCCCCAACCATCCATCACCAAACACCTCTGCCAAGTTCACGTGCAACCTCAGACCTATCTCAGCCCAGAGGAAGACAACCTTCCTGAGCCTTTTTTAAACTGGAGAATATAAGACTCATTTGCCATGTAGGGTAACTTTTGTCAGGGTGAGGACCTAAAACTTGTTACTTTTATGACAGAATGGTGAGCTTGTCTCCCTGATCACTTTTTAAATTTTTTAAATTATTTTATTTCATTTTTTAAGACAGAGTCTTGCTCTGTTGCCCAGCTTGGAGAGCAGTCGGGCGATCATAGCTCACCCCAGCTTCAAACTCCTGGGCTCAAGGTATCTTCCTGCCTCAGCCTCCCAAGTAGCTGGGACTACAGTTCTGTGTCATCACGACTGGCTTTTTTCTTTTTTTAAGGCAAGGTCTCACTATGTTACCAAGGCTGTCTTTGAACTCCTGGCCCCAAGTGCTCCTCTCACCCTGGCCTCCCAAAGCACTCAGATTACAGGTGTGAGCCACATATCTGGCCTCCCTAATCACTTTAATCAACAGTGCAGAATTTTCATAATACTAAGAATCAGTGCTGTAGACACTTGCTAAATAATTTTATTTTCAATAGACTGAGTATTGAGAGAGCCACTGTAACAGAAAACTAACCACATGACTTCCTAGAACCTTTAGGCTGTCTTCTGATTAGGTTGTGAGAAAGCCAAGGATTTGGATCTTACATCAATAGTGCAAAATGGTTAAGGTTAGAAGCCCTGATTCCAAGTCCCTAGACCTACCACTTATTTGCCATGAGACATAAAGACATTAATACCTGTGCCTCTGACCTCCAAAGGGTTTTTATGATGAGCCAGGTTGATCACATGTGTGTGCACACGCTAACACCCCATCATGCTTGCTCTCCAACTTGCTACTGTAACATAAACCTTCAAATGCCTGTGGAAACATCTTTGGTAAGGTATGCCTCAGGGATAGGCTTGTTGCAATGTGCTGTCATTCATATTTAAAGACATTGCTCACTAATGACTAAATGCTCCTTTTAAAGCAACTTGTGGATAAATTTCACCTTGAGTTTAGTCCCAAGGAACATTTATTATTTATCAAAATTTTTGAAGGATTTCTTTTATCTGACAAGGAAAATTATGTAATTTTCGTTCACTTTTTGGTTTTGATGTAGAAAGCTTGAAGCCAAGATCAATGAAAAACTGTTAAATTAGCACATCCTAGGTGCCTGGGAACATCTATTCCTGTTGTTCCTTTTAAAGCGTGAGCTCTACTGCTATTTTTAACCCAACTCTTCTACATTATATTGAATTTCATATGAAAGCTCACATTCTTTCACAAGGAGAAGTACAAATTAAGGCGAAATCAGAGATGAGTGACTGAGGAAAACTGCACCATCATTCACCCTGAAGATCTTCCAGAAGGAAACAAACACCTGCTCAGCAGGCCAGACAGTCATCTCCCTGGAGGTACCTCCCAGGGGGTCTCTTTCAGCTCAGAGACTCTCTCACTCCATCTTCATCCATGGCACTGTGGCAACAGAAAGATTATTTAGGACAGAGATAATAAACCCAAGAAGCCCACCTCCACCCCCAGCCCACCAAGAACCCCTCTCCACGTCCCTCAGCAAGTTCCCCGTGGAACCTAGAGAGAAAAGGCCAAGCTGCCTCCTTTCCCAGCTCCTTGGGCTGAGGACAACAGAGGCAGAAAATCCCAGGGCACACACCAGCATGCTCTTTTTCACTTGGTGTATTCCCAGAGAATTGTTCTAACGTTGCTTTGTGATAAAGTTGGCAAACATGTGTGTTATACCCACTATGTGCCAGCAACACATCACAGGGAATAATATAAATGCAATTCCTAATCCCAGGAAGACAACAGTGTTGTGGCGGAAAAGAGGCCAGTGATGATACAGCCACAATAGAGGAGAGACTGGGATAACAACTACACAAAAACCATAAATCAGTTCTGAGAGAGTGTGACAAGAGGCAGAGGAGTGGAGCGGTCAACAGCCTGGACTTCAAAGCCAGACACTGCCTGGGCTCAAATGCCTGCACTGCTGCTCACAAAATTTGTGACGATGAGTAAGTCATTTACTCTCTCTGTGCCTCAGTTTCCTCTGGGGTCAGGATAATGAGACTATCTACATCTTGGGTTGTTATGATGACTAAATGAGTCGGTCTATGGAATGCACTCAGAACAGTACTAGACAGATAGTACATAATGTGTTGGGGGGAAGGAGTCACCCACGGGAGGATCAAAGAGACAGAAAAGAAGGCAGTTGTTGAACAGATCCCAATCTTCTTGTCAAACAGATCCCATGGTTTTGCCATGGTCCTTACCAAAAGGGAGACCCCTAGAGCCAGATTGCTCTTGCCTCCTGACAAACTGGCTCCTTTAGTTCTTTTATTTCTTTTTTGTTGTTGTTGTTGTTGTTGTTGTTGTTGTTGTTTTGAGATGGAGTCTCACTCTATTGCCAGGCTGGAGTGTAGTGGCACAATCTCAGCTCACTGCAACCTCCGCCTCCCAGGTTCAAGCCATCCTCCTGCCTCAGCCGAGCAGCTGGGACTTCAGGGATGCACCACCACACATAGCTAAATTTTTGTATTTTTAGTAGAGACTGGGTTTCAGCATGTTGACCAGGATGGTCTCGATCTCTTGACCTCATGATCTGCCCTCCTTGGCCTCCCAAAGTGCTGGGATTACAGGCATAAGCAAACTGGCTCCTTTAATCATGTTGCCTAAGAAATTACTCCATGGTCACTGGGGCAGCGACTCTGCATTAAATATTAAGTGTCAACAACACTTTTAATGTGCCATTAAAATAAATCCAAATAATTTTAAAGAATCAAATTAAATAATTGAGTGTCCCTTTCACTGATTTTGTTCAATAATAGTAAGTTTCTCTCCATTGACTTTTGGAATTCAGCTTCCATTTAAAACTTTTCACATTCTAGTGATTAGTCTCAGTAACCTTAATTTTGTCTCAGATATAAGAAATAATAAAGGGCATCCTAGTGTCCCCAAATAGCACTTGGGGAAGACAAGAGTTGGAAAGAGAGAGCAAATGCAACAAACGTTTCTCCTTCAAAACTGTGCACATTACCAGACCCTTCCCTATGTACAAGGTGGAGAGATCAGGGTCCACAGGGAAAACGTAAAGGTTATGTTAGGAGTACTCTACCCTCACCTTAAAAGAGACCGCAAGCTCATAAGTGTTTGAAATCAGCCTGTTATCATAAATAATAAACTGAGATGAAGGATTCATGCATGCATGGATGGGTGGTTGGATGGATGGATGGATGGATGGATGGATGGATAGATGGAATGATATGCGTCTTTTTAAATATCAAGAAAGCTTTTATGTTCTCTAATATTTTCCCCAATCTAAGATTTACCATGCCTGAAATTCCACTGTTAACTTGTCTTTCAGTTAAGCCATGCCTTTTGCATACATTATTTAATACATTCAAATAGTTTCAAAATGGGTAGCTCACTGTGTCTCTGATACCTTGGCATGAGCAGTCATCAGATTCCCTTCTCCTAACTGAAAGAACAAAGATGGTCAGAGATGAAACCTGCAAAGAGTTCTAGGAAGGCCAGCAGCCGAACAAAAAGGTAGCCAGTGCCCAAGACAAACTTTCTGCCCTCACTGTTTTGCTGAGAGCTAGTCTTAGATCCCTGACTTGTCCAACACCATTATCTAACTTAATGAAAAGGTCAGAAAAATATTCGTTCTTCAGTTTTTGCTGTTGCCTTGTAACTGGAGCTTCAGAAAAGTGATGGTTGGACATGCTTCAGTTGGCAAGTCAGTTGTGGCTTGGTTAGCACACTTTTAAATTGCTAGATAAAATAAATAGTTGAATTATAATCAGTGATGGCATTGCTCTGAACTGCTTGGGCTGCAAGAAGAGAAGTAAGTGGGAATGAAGATGCTGAAAGAACAGCATTGTCATGGGTATTTCAAACCCAATCCAGTCAGCCAAATCAATCAGGGTAAAAAACTGGCTAAAGGCCACCCTCTAGTCAATCTGGGAAGAGAAAACTGTAGCAACATATGTTCTTTTAAAAATGGAAAATTGCAATTCATTTCCAAAGTAATCATTTCTAATGCCTGCCCCAACTTTTTATGCCTCTCTGAAGAGCCCGAAAACTTTCTTCCTGTGTATGTGCTCATGCTGTGTTTTATTTGCATTGCAGAATATCACTGTAGCCCTCCCAGTCCTTATAAATTAAGTTTATTTTGAGATGAGAGGAATGGAACAGAAGTAGTCCCTGCTGTGACTTAATGTTGTAAGAGTTTATTCCTTTGTTTTTCTTGGGAAACTATATTGATGGGACAGGCGGGGAGAAAAAGATAAAATCCCCCTCCTCCTACTCCATGTCTGTTTTCACTCTCATTTTTAAAAAGAAAATGTATTCAAATAATCTCTTTCCAGATGTACTCAGATCAAATGGGGACACTGAATAATTGAGAAACAAGATTTCCATCTGCTCTATCCATTGAAAAGCAAAAAGTGGGAAGACCAAAAAAAAAAAAAATGAATCAATTCATTCTTGCCCATGAGCACTATGAATTGATGGGTGATCCAAATGCTCCTGGGGCCGAGCACCGCTGAGATCCCTGAGCGACTGACAACCGCAGCTCCGGCTCAATTATGATGCCTGTGTTCTCCAAGGCTTTCGCTCAGAGGCATGAAATGCCCCCCAAGCCCCATCCCATTGGTTGTTATGTGTCCCGTGCTTCACCCGCATTGGCTACTAGTTTCTTGCCCCATCCCCATTGGCTGTCATGCATATATTTCTTCACCTGCTGAAGCAATATTTTGGGGATCCTTACCACCTCACGTTTACTCACTAATTTAGATTTCAACATGGCCCTATGAAGTGCAGATGGACACTCACTCTGTTTTCCTAAAGTGTTATTAACTCCCATACTGCATTAATCTTTTCAGGTATGTATACTTTGTTTTTCAAGCTATACTGGAAGCTTTCCAATAGCAGAAAGCTTGTCTTTCGCACTTCGCAATCTCCATATTTCATTCTAGCAGAAAGCCTTGCAGATAACAACCAGAGTACAATAAATCCAAATGATAAAAAGGGGGGTTGATTTTATTTCATCTTGAAAAAGGAAATGGTAACTATGTAAGGTGATGGATATGTCAACCAATTTGGTTGTGGTGATCATTTGATAATGTATACATATATCTAAACATCAAGGCCAGGCATGGTGGCTCATGTCTGTAATCTGAGCACTTTGGGAGGCTGAGGCAGGAGGATCACTTGAGGCCAGGAAGTCAAGGTCACAGTGAGGAGCTATGATCATTACACTGCACTCAGCTGAGTGACAGCAAGACCCTGCCTCTTAAAAAAAAAAATCAGGTTTTACACCTTACATATATACAATTTCTATTTGTTAATAGCTGGAGAAAAAAAGAGCCTCAATATAGCTGGAGAATAACATAAGACAGGCGTGGTGGCTCATGCCCGTAATCCCAGAACTTTGGGAGGCTGAGGCAGGCAAATCACCTGAGGCCAGGAGTTTGAGACCTGCCTGGCCAACAGGTGAAACCTTGTTTCTACTAAAAATACAAAAATTAGCCAGGTGTGGTTGCGGTCACCTGTAATCCCAGCTACTCAGGCGGCTGAGGTAGGAGAATCACTTGAACTTGGGAAGCGGAGGTTGCAGTGAGCCAAGACGGGGCCACTGCACTCCAGTATGGGTGACAGAAAGAGACTCCATCTCAAAAAAAAAAAAAAAAGAAAAGAAAAGAAAAAGAACTATAATGCCATTCCCAGCAAAGCAGAACTTCATCACATATGAATTTATGCTTTTAATTAGTAGGAAGGAAATTTACTCTCTTGAGTCTCAGCCCTTCCTATCTCAAGCAGCAGAAACCCCATTTTGGAGCAGATCATTGTTTTGAGAAGAAGCATTTCGGTGACCTCTCTAAATTATTTAGGTTAAGGCAAGGACCCATTCATTCTGGAGAAGAATGTAACTGGATGTTTTTGTCTTAGCAAGGAGCAGGACTCTGCTATGAGAGGTAGAAATCCGTCTGTGCCCTTTCCTTGTGTTTATATTTGCATCTGCTAATTTAACCCAGGGCTGAGAAGTCTTCTGATAGACAGGGGAGTAGGGCCCAGGCCCCTGCCTGTTGCATTTAAAGTTATTGAACATGTCCATTGCCTGGGGTAGCAGCTGTTGGGAAAGAACAATGGTAGCAGCTGTTGAAGCTCCCGAGAAGAAATGCGCCATCCCTGGGAGTATTAACGAGCTTAGGTCCTGCCCTACATTGAGGAGAACTGGGGCTGGCACTGGGAGATTCCCTCCAGATCTCCCTCCATCACTGAGAAAGAAACTTGCAGAAAATGATGGCATACATATTGTCATGGACTGAATTATGCCCTCCCCAAATTTTTATGTTGAAGCCTTAACCCCGCAATGACTATATTAGGAGACAGGAGCATTAAAAAGCTAACAAAGATTAAATGACATCATAGGGTGGGGCCCTAACCTGATAGGAGAGTTTTTTCCTTCTCCCTCTACCATGTACACAGAGAGAAGGTGGCCATCTGCAAACCAGGGAGAGACCATACCAGAACCTGACCCTTCTGGACCATGATCTGAAACTTCTAGCCTCCAGAACTGTGGGAAAATAGATTTCTGTTGTTTAAGCCACTCAGTCTCTGGTATTTTATTATGGAAATATTATCTGCCTAATACAACTATTATCATTCTTATTTGGGGGCTGAAAAATCTGGACTCAGGAAGATTAAGCAACTTGCTCAAGATCACGTAGCCAGTACGAGGTAGAGCCACTCTTCTCATTTTCCCAAGCTTGGAATTCTTATGAAAAGCCACATTCACTTTGATTGATACATAAAGGGAGGTAGGCTGTTTATCACCTAATAATGAGAATATATAAGCCATTGTAATAGCTTAATGTGGCCTGAAATAATAGCAAAAGATCAAGGTCTACCAAAAACCCTTCTTGAGCGAATGAATGGATAGATGAATGAATTCTTCCAGGTTGGAGCTAGCAAGGCTTGTGGAAGAAGTGACAGTTAGGAAGCTGGCATTCTTTCTTCAGCACCTTGGACCTTCCCTTAGCGAACATATTTCTTACTCTCACATTCTCTGAATATCGATTTGTCTCTAATCACTCACTACTGAGAGACCTGGGCTCTGCAAACCTAATGTTGCCTGCTTGTCCCTACAGCATCTTGCATGGAAATGACATTAATAAACTCATGCTAGTTGGTTGCTGGCACCCACTTCTGTTTTCATTTTTCTGTGTACTTTTCCTGCCGTACAGGTAGAGGCTTCACATCTTGATATGAATTTTTGTGGTTTTGTCCCTATATCTGTGCATGTGGCTTTTCCCCTGGCCAGTCAGAGGCCCCCACTTTGCCTGAGATATAGGATTGTTATATAGAGAGAATGAATGTCTGTAAATTTTACTGCTAAAACAGCAGAAGGTCTGAGGTAATAAGAACTGAGATAAGCATATTGTGCCATTATTTACCACTATAGAATTGGACTGAGAATAGATAGAAAAGAGGACCACCCTATGTCCAACTCATTCTATCCTCAGGGAGACAAGAAGAGGGTCACCAGGAGGGAGGGCCATGAGGTGTGACTGCAAAGGTTCTCTGCCACTTGCATGAGTCTGGAAAGACACAACATTCATACAACATGTCAGGCAAAACAAATTTACTACTCACAGATAGGCACCAATGATAAACAGAAGCCTACGATCCACGGAACCAGTACCCAAGAGCTCAGGAAAGCTGCCCAGGGCGGGTGGGGTCTCTTCTGTGCTCACCTGCATTACATAGCAATTGAGGTACCCCAAAAGTGCTCCACCTTGAGTTTTATGCTCTGGGAGTCACTGGAATCACTGAGCTCAAGCACTACAAGACATCCTGTTCTAAGAGGATTGAGGATATAGCCTGAGCTGTTCTAGACAGTTCTTCTTGTCTCAGGACATTACATTCTGAGAGCATTCTACAGTTATTCTGAGAACTGTAAGCAGGAGGTTGGATAGAGCTGCAAAGGCCAAGGCCATTCAGGGACCCATTCTCTTACAGCAACCTTTAAAGAGATGAGGAGGAGAGATACCCGTTCTAGCCTGGAGGACCAGTGTGAGAGGAGGGGCAGCTCCGGAGTCAGGATCCAGATGACTGGCACCAGGGAGTGGCAGGGGAGCCTAACCAGAGGGTGAAAGCCAAGCCAGCACCTGGAGTCACGAATTATCACATAAGGTGCCACGCCGTCCATGCCAGAAGCCCCACTGGCTGTTTATCTCATGGCGATGCTGGAGCCTTCCACCCTCAGCAGCCTGTGCTCTGCTGCTGTTCAACACCAGCTGAGCCCCATTCTTATTCTGTTGTGTGGATTTCCTTTGTATTCAACATTAAGATACTAGTTAACCATGGAGCTTACTGTGTTGTGTGTGTTTATATCAATGTTGTTTATTAAATCCTCAAAACAAACCTCAACAGTAAGTATAGTCACCCCTTGGTATCCTTGGATGGTTGATTCCAGGATCCCCTACCCCATACCCAAATCCACAGATGCTCAAGTTTCTTATATAAAATCATGCAGTATTTGTATGTAACCTACACTCAGCTTCCCCTATATTTCAAATCATCTCTAGATTACTTAAAATACCTAGTACAATATAAATGCTATGTAAATAGTTGTTTGCTGTATTTTTTAATTCATATTTTTTATTGTTGTGTTGTTATTCTGTATTGCTTTTTTTCCAAATATTTTTGACCCATGCTTGGTTGAATCCATGCATAAGGAATCCATGGATGTGAAGAGCCAGTTTTACCTTTATATCATCTCCAGTGTACTGATGAGGAAACCAAGGCACAAAGAGTTTAAATAACCTGTAAATAAAGAAAGAATATGAGCTGAGCTTCAAACTCAGGCAGTCGGGTTTCAGGTCCCCTTCCACCACTGTACAACGCTGCCTTTCATTACCCAGGATGCTCCTAAGACTCACAGAAATGGGGGCAGGGGGACCAAAGCAGCACTGGTAGGGAAGTGGAAGTAGCAAGCCAGCAGGATTCTCTAGTGGCACTAGACAGTGGAGATGACACCCCCATTACACATGGTCCACTCTCTAACTTGCACTGGACTCTCTCTCTCTCTGTCATTGTGGGGCTTAAACTCTTCTAGGGCCAGAGCTCTGCCTTAGTTATCTTGATATATCCATAGCCCAAGGATGATGTCTTGTGCGTGTAGAGAGCTGAGTGAATGCTAGATATGTTGAATTGCTAGAAATTATTAATAAAAGCTTTATGGTTGAGCATGTTTTTGTCTTGGCGCACTCTGAAGGATGCATTGCTCAAAGAGGCATGTAATGACACCAGGAATGGAGCTGTTTAGGTCACAGCCCTCTTCTGCTGGGACGAGTATCAGTCTCTCATTCTCTCACAGCCTAGAGGGAAAGAATAACTTGTTTTTAATAGTGCTTTGCACATTTCACAATGTTTTTGAAAATACATCACCTAAGCTAATTTTCACCAACTCCAGAAGAAAGATAGTTAAAGATGATATTATACCTATTACACCTACTGCATGGGTTCATAAACTGAGGTGTTACAGGGGCATAATCATGGATCCAAGATCACGTAGCTGGCCGGTAGCAAAGCAAGGGCAATGCAATACCTGCTCCCAGTTTCTATCTTGGCATTCTTTCCTCTACGCGTGATGCAGCCCTCAGACAGTGTGTGGATTTCTCACCGTCAGATTCCATGAGCTTTATTCCACAAGTACCCTTTCACCAGGCTACAGACAGACCTGTTGGGGAAGGTTTGGTGTAGGGCGGTTGGCATAGAGCCTTGCTAGTTAAACTACCCATTGCTCCTGCCACAGACCAGCAGCACAGCATCACCTGGGAGCTTGCTAGAAATGCAGAATCTTGGACCCATCAGGGACATATTGAATCAAATCTGCATTTTAACAAGATCCCCATGTGATTTGTGTGCACAGAGAGGTTCACAAACCACCCCTTCCTAAAGATGTGCCCGTAAGGACCATCATCAACAAATATAAAAAAGCTGAATGCTCTCAGGTGTGTTCTGTGAAAGTTAAATGGGTGTTTATACATTTGACTATGTTCAGATATTGACTTGGGAAGCATCACCTGGGACTCACACATGACAGGAATGAAAAGGATATCAGCACGTGCCTTGGACTGGAACCAGGGAGAAACTTCAGGCAGCATATGCTAGGGAATGCACAGATAAGTCTGTGTGCCTGGCAGTCTCTCCCACATGGGAAACCTGGGGGAGGGAACACCCGGCCTAAAGAGATCTATGTGTGGCTTTTCTGCTCATAAATAGAGTATTGGCAGGCACCATTGTCTTACTACATGCTTTTAGATGCTGTACTGGGGCACTGTGGGGCTCAGTGCTCTGAACACAAAGGCCCAGCTCTGTTTAGCATAAGCCAAAAAGGTGATTCTTTCCATTACAGAAGCTGCTGTGACCTGAACTGATTGCATGGAGGTCTGTCACCTTGTCAGTAGACAGGCGGTAGGCTGAATTGGAAGCCTCCTCTGCCCACCCCACCTCTCCTTGCCAGCTCTCATGCCAGACAACATCTGAATCAAACACTGTTTTTGATTTTTCGTAAATTATCTCTACAGAATGGTGTTCACACTATCACAGGCAGAGTGTTTTAAAGAACCTGCTTTTAAACTGTGTCTAAAAAATTTAAACATCTTGGTAGGTTTTTCTTACCAAGAGAAGCAATTGCTAAGTCAATATGAATTTGTTGATTAATATGAATACTCCTATAGGGAGTTGAATAGTGTCCCCCTAAAATTCATGTCCATCCAGAACCTCAGAACATGACCTACACAGAAATAAGATCTTTACAGATACAGTTAGTTAAGATGAGGTTATACTGGACAATGGATAGGCCCTCAGTCTTACAAGGGCTCCTTATAAGGGCAGGGAGATCATGGAGCTAAGCAGATACACACAGGTGAGAAAGCCACATGAAGACACGGGTTAGAGGGATGCAGCTACCAGCCAAGGAATGCCAAGGATTGCTGGCCACCAGCAGAGCTAGGAAATCAGGGAGGATTCTTCCCTAGAGCTTTCAGAGGGAGCGTGGCCTCACCAACACATTGATGTTGAACTTCTAGGCTCCAGAACTATGTGAAAATAAGTTTTTATTATTTTGAGCCTCCAAATTTGTAGTACACTTTTAAGCAGCCCTAAGAAAGTAAAACGGTATCTAATAACTAATGTCACTACCATTACTTTGAGGACTTGCAATGTTGAAGACTCTGCTCTGTGCACTTCACATGTATTTACCAAAAACAACTTTTGCAAGAGAGGTACTGTTATTCTCATCTGACGTGAGGAAATTAGCACAAAGGACAATACTGAGTCACTTGCCCACATGTTATCCAGGAGACGGGTGGCAGAGCAGGCTCCACCCCAGCTGTAGAGACCCCATGCAGACTCTTCAACTTCGAGCTCTGAGAGTTGGGAGACAAACGTATGGGCAAGAGATGGTGTGAACACACAACAGCCCTCATTGCTGGGCCCCCTCCATCCCACTGATGGAGCAGAAAT
>NW_016107410.1:3034933-3037413 GCF_001604975.1 Cebus imitator
TAGGGACAGGGCCCACAGGAATCAGTGGGAAAATCAGGAAGCTTGGACACCCAGCAGCAGGAATTAATGCTGTTTGGTTTCTAGGAAATGGAGTCATTAGCTAGTAGCTTCAAAAAAGAAAGAAAGGAGAACCCTCTAGTGTAATAAGCTAAGCTAAAGAGAACTTACGACTGTATAACCAACATGCCTGGGATATCAGCAGGACTGAAGCTTCAAAGAATACTGAGAGTTCAACAAAGACTTGTTTTCACTTCCAGACTCTATAGTGAGTGCACTTGCAGCAGCAGTTGGGAGGGGGAGTACTAAATAAAGAGCAATATTGCTGAGTTCAGATGTTAAATTCTTTGAATAAATTTTCCTTAAGTCTGTAACGGCATTTATTAAAAACTTTCTAAAATTACTGTACTAATGTACAGTTCGAGGCTGTTGAAAAAGCGGGCTGTTAGCTGGAATCTTTCAAAGACCCACTTTCAAAGAAGGCCCTGTGGTTGGACCACATACTAGAAAAAGCCAGAATGCCATGTAGTAGCAGACAGTTCTCACTGTAAACACAATGACTGAAGCCTTCAAAAGATGTGTGGAATGAGTGTATCCAACAGACAAAGTCTAGAGCAGGACTTCTCAGCCTTGTCACTTGATATGCTGAGCTGGGTGTTTCTTTGTTTGGGGGGCCATGCCCTGCATGATAGAGTGTTCAGAAGCATTCTTGACCTCTACCCACTTCATGCCAATAGCACCACTGTTCACACTGTGAAAACCAAAAGTGCATCACCTAGAGGGACAAAATCACACCTCCTCCCAATCGAACCACTAGTCTATACAGAGAAACATGACATCATCACCTTGGGAAAAACTTTGTGTTTACGGTTAAGTGGTCCAAGGTAGGGAGAGGCTAGCACTCCCTGTATGTCAGCTCTGTTCACACAATCTTAGCCCAGAACTGGCCACAACCCCAAAAGTCTTCTTTGCCATATTTTTGTTTTCCTTCCTATGCTTCTCTAGCATCTCTCTCTTCTTTGTTTCATTTCTGGCCCTTTTCATTCTACTTTCTGGCTCTTTTTCGTTCACTTGCCCCTAAATTTGGTGTTCCACCAAGCTTTACTCTTAACCCTCCATTCTGCTTGCCTAAGTTTAACAGGCTGGACATAGTGACTCATGCCTGTAATCCCAGCATTTTGGGAAATGAAGGCAGGGTGATCACTTGAGGCCAACAATTGAAGACCAGCCTGGGCAACATAGTGAGACCCCATCTCTACAAAATATAAAACTAAAATAATTAGCTGGACATGGTGGCATGCACTTGTGGTCCAAGCTACGCAAGAAGCTTAAGGCAGGAGAATTACTTGAGCCCAGGAGTTGGAGGTTATAGTGAGCTATGATTGCACCACTGCACTCCAGCCTGGGCAATGGAGCAAGATGCTGCCTCAAAAAAATTTTTACTTATCCTGTGACCTCATTTTTCACCTACATGTTGATGGCTGACTTCTAAATCCCTATCTTTAGGCCCTGACCCCTGCACTAAGCTTTAATTTAAAATTATAATTAAATACTAAAAAAAAAATTAAGTATAAAAAAGTACTGAACTAGTATTCTATTATTCCCAACTAGATATCTGTATATATTTCACAGATATCTTAAAACCAAATTATCTAAAACTATAAAAAAATTTCTTATAAAAATTCCAAGAAGCTTAGTGTCCTCTAACCATCCATCTGTTCAAAATCCCATCAAAATTATGAGAGACATCTCTCCTGTAAGGCCCCTCAGTCAACAGGCCACCAGACCCTGTTACAGATACACAGGTCTGGGCTTTCCTCTCCACCTCTGCGGCTGCCACCAAGGCCCAGGCACTCTTTGAGAGACTGCAAAGCTGGCCTCCACATCTCCAGGCTTCCCCTAGTGCTGCCTGAGGCTCCTTCCAAAACACAGCTTCCAATCCACCGCTTCCTCCCATGCTTGTACCACAGTAACAGACTCCGTGATTCAGCCAGCTACCCAAACCAGAAGCCTGACCCCCACCTTTTATTCCTCTCACCCACAAGGCAGCACAATCAGAATCTTTCTACCTGGGATCCATCCACTCCTCTCCTTCTACCTCTCCTACCTTGGCTTCAGAAGCTGTTATTTCCTTTCTATTCAACATAGTACTGGAAGTTCTAAGCAGAGCAATCAGACAAGAGAAATAAGAGGCATCCAAATTGGTAAAGAAAAAGTCAAACTGGAAGATGGCCGTTTAGGAACAGCTCAGGATTGCAGCTCCCAGTGAAAGCACAGAGGGTGAGTGGATGCCGCATTTTTATTGCCCACAGACTAGGAAATTCCCAGGCGGAGGAGCTCCACAGGTCATCAGCACAGCTGTTTCGGCCAGCACGGCTGTGTCAGCCAGCGCTGCTGCTTTGCCCTGCGCGGCTGCTTTGTCGGCGTCCCGGAGCAGCGGTTCTCCATACAAAATACACTGGTCCGGGTGCCCTTTTGGCTGG
>NW_016107410.1:3041669-3058085 GCF_001604975.1 Cebus imitator
AAATAGGGGAGGGACGGTGGGGGGTGGGGAGCTGGGGAGAGATAGCAAGGGGAGAAATGCCAGATGTAGGTGATGGGGAGGAAGGCAGCAAATCACACTGCCACATGTGTATCTATGCAACAATTTTGCATGTTTTTCACATGTACCCCAAAACCTAAAATGCAACAAAATAAATAAATGGGGAAAAAAATAAGAAAAAATGCTCAACATCACTAATGATCCAGGAAATGCAAATCAAAACCAAAATGCCATACCACCTTACTTATGCAAGAATGGCCATAATTTTTAAAACCAAAAAATAATAAGTGTTGGTGTGGATGTGGTGAAAAGAGAAATCTTTTACACTGTTGGTGGAAGTGTAGACTAGTATAACCACTATGAAAAATAGTGTGGAGATTCCTTAAGAAGTAAAAGTAGTCCAGGTGTGGTGGCTCATGCCTATAATCACAGCACTTTGGGAGGCTAAGGTGGGGGAATCACTTGAGGTCAGGAGTTCGAAACCAGCCTAGCATGGTGAAACCCTGTCTCTATCAAAAATACAAAAATTAGCCAGTCGTGGTGGCCCACGCCCATAGTCCCAGCTGCTGGGAAAGCTGAGGCAAGAGAATCATTTGAACCTGGGAAGCGGAGGTTACAGTGAACTGAGACTGCACCACTGCACTCCAGTCTGGGCAACAACAACAATAAATAGATCTACCGTCAGTCATTATACAAAAAAAGATACTTGCACATGCATGTTTATAGCAGAACAATTCACAATTGTAAAAATATGAAACCAAGCCAAATGCCCATCAATCAAAGAGTGGATAAAGACAATGTGGTATATATACATCCTATGGACTACTATTCAGCCATAAAAAGGAATGAAATAATGGCATTTTCAGCAAACTGGATGGAATTGGAGACCACTATTCTAAGTGAAGTAACTCAGGAATGGAAAACCAAACATCGTATGTTCTTACTCATAAGTGGGAGCTAAGCTATAAAGAGGCAAAGGCATAGAATGACAAATGGACTTTGGGGACTTGAGAGAAAGGGTGGGAGAGGGATGAGGGATAAAAGACTGCACATTGGGTACAGCGTACACTGTTCGGGCGACGGGTGCACCAAAATTTCAGAAATCACCACTAAAGAACTTACTCATGTAACCAAACACCATCTGTTCCCCCAAAAATCTACTAAAGTTAAAAAAAAATAAAATAAGTAAAAAGTAAATTAAAAACCAACTTTAAAAAGCTGTTATTTTTTGCCTGAATTATTCAATCAAGTCTCCCTACCTCCAACATTTGGCCCGTCCCATTTATTTTATACCCAGCCACTAGAATGATCTTTAAAATGAAGATCTACCATATGATCTGGCAATCCCACTTCTGGGTATTTATCCAAAAGAATCGGAAGCAGGATCTGAAAAAAATATTTGCACACTCACATTCACTGCAGCACTATTCACAATAGCCAAGAGGTGGAAGCAGCTCAAGGTCCATTTATGGATGAATAAAGAAAATTTAGTGTATACATACAAAGGAATGTTATTCAGCCGTAAAAAGAAAAGAAATGCTCTAACATGTTACAAGTTGGACATTATATTAAGTGAAATAAGACAATCGCAAAAAGACAAATGTGTGATTCCACTTTTATGGGGTAACCAGAGCAGTAAAACCCATAAACACTGAAAGCAGAATAGTGTTCCCAGGGGCTGGAGGGTTGAGCAAAAGAGAATTTGTTGTTCCACGGGTACAGAGTTTCAGTTTTGCAAGATAAAAAGGTTCTAGAGATCTGTTGTAACAGCAGCATGAATATACTTAACACTACTGAACTGTACACTTAAAACAGTAAAGATGGTAAATTTGATGTTATATAATGTTTACCACAATTTTTAAAAATTTAATTAAATCCATACATACAATTGCCTTGTGTAAACCCATCATCTTCCCTTTCTCTCCGGCCTTTGCACAATCTGTCAGCTCTGCTAGGAGCTGGCTTCAAAATACCTCCCCTCCCGCATATGCTGCTCCAAGCAAATGTCTCCAGGTTTTAGGGGATAATGTCTCTGTCTATGCCTCCTGGCAGAGATGCTCACATAGCCCCTAAATGTACCCCATGGGGCACTCACCCTAAGGAAGTAAAGCCCGTTCTCCATGTATGTTCACCCTAAAAATTCGTGACATCCTAACACAGTCAGTGCAGCATTTTTTTATCTGTTTCCCACTGTTCCCAGACCAAACTGAGGGTCAGGCTGCTATTTCTTGCAGCCCAATAACAAGAGAAAAAGAGTGTTTTTGTTTGTTTTTCTGTAACCCGTTACAGTGAGAAGGCCTGGAAAATATCTCCAGACCAAATCAAAATTACAAAGTTTTCCAGAACTTACATACCTTCTGCGCTATATATCCACGTGTAAGTGTGCATTCTTCTAAAGACATAAGTGATAACTTCTTTTAATCTACAATAACCAAAGTCTGAGTCTTGAAGACCTTCCTCTAGAGCCTCAGTAAATTTACTTAATCTTAATGGATCCAGGTGCAGAGGTGATTACCCTGATGCTGGAGGTTTAAGGAGTTCCTTCAGATACCCAATAAACTTGTTCGTGGAGGCCCGGGGATTTTCTTCAGATCCCCCAATAAAAACCTGTTTAATCTTAAACAGGTCCCATTAAGAATTTCTTCATTATCTTGTCATGCTTTAAGGCCCAGGAAAGGCCAGGGCAAAACTCTTGGTGGGCTTTTGTTATATTCCAGCCTTTGTATAAGGGCACTCGCTCTTTCAGTTTTAAGATTTAACTTAACCACTCAGTCAGCACTAAAACAGTTGTTTTGGAGGCCTGCGTTAGTGAGCCCTGGCCTGCCACACTTGGGAACCAACCCGTGGCCCAGCTCATTTGTCGAGGCATTCAGCCTGACAGGAGTCTGTTGAATCCTATTTGCTCCACCTCATTCCACCTGCAGCACATGCTTCTCTTTTTTCCCCCAATCTGCCTCTGGCTCTCCTCAGACAGTAGGCAGGATGACCCACTGAACCACAGAAGTCTCATTTTAACTGAGGCCAAATATGATACGGCAGTGGCCAGCTGGGATTGTTTGTATGCAGTTTAAGGGATAATCTTTCAATCCAATATTGTGAGCTATTAGGAAAGCAGATTCATGAAGCCTTTTTCTACCTCTCCGTTTTGAAACAAAGCTTTTCTTATTATTTCATTCTAGTGAGGAAAACAGATTAGGAGATGATTGCCATGGAAAAGAGAGTTTGTTACAGTTCCTGAGAGAAGTGGCATGCCACACCATAGGGGTCAGGGCAACAGGGGAGGGCCCAGGTCAGTCCAGAGGCTGAGAGGGGGCAAGCAGGAAATGTGAGTGAGAGACTTGTATTTTTGAGGGAAGGAATGGGCAAGGCAGGGTAACCAGGCTCCACAGGCTTAGGACTGGCTAGTTTGCATAGTTTCAGAGGGCTCTGGGGCCTATGAGCTGTCTTCAGTGGTCTAAGCCGTGCCTGGCCCTAGGCTGATTAGGTCAGAGGGAAAGTTGCCTCATAAAGGAGGTGATTATGTAATATGGGCTTTGGATTCACTGGCTTGCATATGGAAGCTGCGCTCACAGGGGAATCATTTGTTAGCTCTAGGAATTAGCCCCAGGATGGCAGTCTCTCCCCAGCCAGCAAAGCCCCCAGATATCAAAGCAACATAAAATACACGGAATTAATAACATAATTAATACACTCTCCAATACCAGAATCAGAACATGGGGTATGCAGTATGGCTGCAGAGAGGACAAAGAAGGGGGAAAATAAGGATAATTCTGCTAATAACATTGTGGGTACCCAGGCTACAGCATTCTTGACTCTTAACAAGTTGATAAGAAAAATTCTCCCAGCTATGGATTAAAAATATCCATCCAATTTCTGAGAAGTCAGTTACTAAAACATTTGCTTAGATTTCTTCTTATATGAAGTGATAAATATACATTTTTCCCCCATGGAGAATATTTATGAAAACTTTTCTGGGAAACGTCTTTTTGCTAAATATAGGGTCTCTGGAGACAGCTCAGGAAAGCAGCCTCCTGAATGTGCTGTCAGTTGTGACCTGCCAGTCTGAATTACCATAGTTTTATATTGTAACTCACTTCCTTTAATGATATATATATTCTACTAATGGTGTGAAAGGGATGGAAACTGGCAGTTTTACTAGTGTGTGATGTATTGGCTCCCTCAGCATTAAATGGGAAGTTTTGCCTGAAACAAGAATCAGCTTCGGCTGGCCGTCACTGGGGCATGGGCTTCAGCGTGACACTCGGCAGAGGTGACTTTGGTGGTGACATGGAGTGTGAATCCCATTCTCTCAGTGCACAGTCACGATGATGGCCGCTTTGGCAACTTCTGAGCCTTTTATGCTCCCCTTTCTTCCTCCCTCCCACTTTGGTCCTTTTTTCCTGGCTCTCTCTCTTTTCCTGGATAAGGCTTCTAGCCCTCTCAGCGCTTACTGGAACTAATTGTCAATTCAAATGACTCCACCATGGGGTCATCCTGCTGGAGGAGAGGTGTGACCATTATGTGCCTGCCTTTCAGAGATCGGTACATTTAAAATGAATACAGGCCTACGCAGCAGGACCGTCAACCACTGCACACCTTCATTACTGCTCACACCTCTTTCCAGACGCCCCAGTTCCACAGACACAGCCAGTGGGGGCAGATGTGTGTCTAGACGCTGGATGTATGTCACCCCCATGCTTCTCTCTGTTCCCCCTTGCCTGTCATCATAACCCTGATTTCCCCAATCCCTCCTCACACTGAACGCCCTTCTGCTTGCAGAGAGAGAAGAGGATGTGCTATTCACTGTTTACACTTCAAGCTAATGGTCCTCTCTCCCAGATATTTCACCCCTCATTTCTGAGTGTGGAGTAAAATATTTAGGTTTTTCTCAAAAAAAAATTTCAGACGTGATCTAGCAGAGAGAAGAGGGCTAATTTGACAGACTAGGAAGTGGGCCCTTACTGGAGCCCTGACATCCCATGGTGGGGCGGCCTGCGGGCCCCCTGCCCAACAGAGGGCATCAATGCCTTCTCACTGTTTGGATGGCAGCAGGAAAGGGCCCAGGCTTCCAAGCTTGTCAGAATTTCCAGATGGGGCATGTCTGTTGAGGTTTGTTTCTATGACAGGCTGTGTTGGCCCCAACAGAGACGGATTGCACATGCGTCTTGAACCCCCTGAGTATAATCTCAGACAACTGTCACTGTTTCGGCTTCTACCAGCTCTGCTCCCTCCCCTCCTTTTTCTCTTATTTGCTTGTTTGTTTGTTGTTCAAGACAGAGTCTTGCTCAGTCACCCACGGTGAGTGCACTGGCACAATCACAGCTCACTGCAGCCTTAATCTCCCGGGCTGAAGCAATCCTCCCATCTCAGCCTCCTAAGTAGCTGGGACTACAGACATGCACCACCATATGCAGCTAATGTTTTATTTATTTATTTATTTTGTAGATACGGGGTCTCTCGCTTTGTTACCCAGGCTGGTCTTGAACTCCTGGATGCAAGCAACCCGCCTCCCAAAGTGCTGGGATTACAGGTCTAATCTACCACACCTGTCCTCTTCTTTCTTACGAATAAAATCTGCAAACCCTCCTTCCCCAGGCCCATCAACTCTGACTGTTGTTTGGCTTCTGACATCAGGTGTATCAAAAAAATTTTAAGACAAATATACGCAGGTGTTTTGAATAAAATGCAAACAAAAACAAAAGGAAGAAAGAAAGTAATAAAGAAAGAAGTGAAAAGATTGCTCAAGAGAAACCTGACTGCATGAACATAAATCAAAAGACTACCACGCATAAGCCCAGCCTAGTATCTGTCTGTTACAGGTAGTGGCCCTTAAGAAGTGAAAAAACCTTGATTTTTAAATCAAGCAGGTAGACACGGGTAAAGAGTACTATAAATTACATCATTCTTTAAAAGGTTAAATAAATGAGGATATACACAATGCATCTGTATTTACAAACTAAACCTTGCAAAAACCTCCCAAGGTGAATTTCAAGCTTTAAGGCAATCTCAATTATATTCTCAAATTTTTTTCTTCAAACTTAGTACATATTAATTCTAAAGTTCACCTAAGAGAAAAATAAAAGTTAAGCATAGTGTAAAAAAAAATAAGCTTAGAAAAGGCTATTTAATTTATATAGAATATACAGTTCAGAATTAGATTATATTACAAAATAAGAATTTAACATAAAACATGTAACAAGACGTAAATCAATAAACATAAAGGTAGAAATAATAATGTTGGTTTTGCTGATTAGCATTAAGGGAAGAATGACTGTAGACACAACTAACATAATATATAAATTTTTCATGAATTAAGAATTCAGTGTAAAGCTCCAAACATGAAAATACAAATATAGATACTCATATAATTGACAGTTTAGTGTGTCTGGAAAGTTTGAAGGATAAAGACTTTCTATGTCATATGTATGTGACAAAATAAATTAGAAAGAACAATGAACAGTTTTGATAGGAAGAATTAAAATACCTACGCTACAAGGAAAATTATCGACCAAAAAAAAACAGACTGGACAAATACGATATAGAAGTGGTTGATATTTTTGACACATGAAAGTTAATGCGTTGATTGTCTTCAGAATTCTCGGTGAAAAAAAAGTTAATCCAACTTGCAATGAATGCTAAGACCTGAATAAATAAATCGGAAGACAATGAGATAATACAATTTACAAACAAGAAAGAAAATGTTGTCAATTATAAAAATAATGCACATTAAACAAACATTAAGGTACGTGTTGTGTGTATTAAATTAATCAAATAAAAGTCTAATGATAATTTATATTGCCAGTAATTGTGTATCAAAAATATTGTCATCTACATTGCATATAGCATTTTAAATTGACATAATCCTTTTGGAAAACTATGTAGCAATATATCTCAGGAACTATATGAAAGATTACATCATTTTACTTAATAACTCTACTTTCATACAAAATATGGGAAAAGCTATACACATAAAGATGTTTACCACATTATTTTAATAGCAGGAAACAAGTAAAGAAATGCCCAGTGAAAAAGGAACACCTAAACTGGTTGTGGAACTGCAACAATTTTAAAATATCGCAAACTCTTTTTTTCTTTCTTCACTGAGACATATCCCCTCCCCTTGTCAAGGCTGACCTTGATTACTAGTTAGCCAATAGGGTATAGCCTAAGTGGTGCCACGTGAAGGTCACAGAAGACAATGCACCATCTGCCTGGCCTGCTAGAATATTTATACTGGAGCCCTGAGCCACCACATGAGATGTCCCAACATCCTGAGACTGCCACGTTGTGAGGAAGCCCAAACTAGCCGCTGCAGAAGTCCACACTGAGATGCTCTAAGGCAGATAAAAAAACAGGGTTGGGCCCCAAGTGCCCCACTGCCAAAGTCCAGCCACTGTATGACAGCAACTCTGTGAGTTCAGACCATCCAGCCAAGTTCTTCCCAACCCCCTGACACACAGAAACCAAGAGATAATACAGTGATTGTTATGGTTTTAAATTGCTAAGTTGTGAGTGGTTTGTTGTATGGCAATAGATGCCTAAAACACAGATCTCTACTGGATAGAACGAGGTGCAGCCATTCAAACAGTCAATTTAAAAGACTGTGTAAAAACATAGATTCTTTTTTTATTATTTAGTAAAAAATGCATAAAATGTTATGTATGTTATGTTTGTAGCCATTAAAAATCAATATTAAAAAGGACTTGAGTAATCACAGTTGTTTTTATATGACCTAACAGTGATGTTAGTAACATCGATGTTACATCATATAAGAACCATTGTGATGGTATTATTTTTGGTTACTATCGATGGTATTATCAATAATATCATATTGATAGGATTATTTTTCAAATGTCTAAACTTACTAAAATGTAATTCTAATGACTATGTAATTAATTAATGAGAATTATCTGTCCCTCAAAGGAGAAAAAGAGTAAAGAAGTTTTATCTTAAAATATTGCATGAGAAAAACGAAAAAAATCTAACATTAGAAACACAAAAGTAGTATGACAAAATTCACCCCTTTCCCAATAGTGATTATAGATTGAGATGGAGCCCCTGAGGTTTGTGTGTTAAAATGTAAAAGGATATATCCTCTGTGTTCCCAAAGTTTGAAGGGAGCCAGTGAATATTGTCCGTGGCCCAATATACACTGCAGGGCATCAGTTAATCTTATATTGCTTTTATCTTCTTAAGACAAGTTATACAGGTGTTGTGTGTAAAATGCACACAGCATAGAAATGCTTGAAGTGTCTAAAGAAACTTTGGCCTTATGGTCTTCTCTCTCAGGACTGGCCTACAGACATCCACTCACAGTATGTCTCCTCGAGTCTGGGATCTCAGAGAGATAGACAGTCCCTTCCATCAGGAGCACATGTGGCTGCCTGTAGCTCAGTGACCTATCAACTAAAGGATATACACACATACACTCAATGTATAATGATGGAAAAAGACTCAATACAGAGGATAAAACTACTGTCCGTAACAGAGAGACTAGGGAAGCACATAGCTGTCACTGGCCATTGTAGTTTCTCAAATCCCACAGGGCAAGGATTGCAAAGGCCCCTCCTAGGCTGTGGAGTAAGTTGCTTGGTGGCCCATCAGGCACCATGTGTGTCACTCTGGAAGAGTGGGGGAGGCCTTGGAGAGTGTTCTATTCTTGAAAGCCGTCAGCTTGCATAGCCTACTTTCTGCTGATGCAGGTTGGGGACCAGGAGCATTGCTGGAAGGATGGAACAATTACAGGCTTTTGCAGGGAAGATAGTGGTTGCTTGTAGCAATAAATTCCCTCAAACATTTGCTAAACTTCTTACCTATGTGTTTGCCTGCAGTCAATCACAGTGTGCAAGATCCTATCTAGACCTAATATTTATGCCTAAAACCCTAGTCTAGAGGTTGGCAAATGCTTCCTGTAAAGGGCCAAATAGCAAATATTTTAGGCTTTCTGGGCCAAAAGCAAAATCAAGGATATTATGTAGGTACTTACGTAATAAGAGAGAAAACAAATGTCCACAGGGTTGGTTTTTTTTTTTTTTTTCATCAATTTTTTAACTCAGGACCACACAAAAACAAGTGGTAGGCTGGATTTGCTCAGTGGATTTGCCCGGGTTGCCAACTCCACTCTGGTCTGTTACTCACCAGCCCCTGGGTGCCATACCCTTCTCTTTCATCTTCATCGTGGCCACCATGAGCCTATCTGAACTGTAGGCTGTAGACGGAAGGCAATACCCAATCTCATCTCTGTTGCCTTTTGCCTTACTGTGTGGATGGTGGCATTTGCCAGACAATGCTCAATAGAAGATGCCTGAGAAAAGCCTGCAGCCACAAACTTACCGCCTGGTAAAGCTGCCCCCTCAGTCATGAGCCACTGCTTCAGTTTGCCGTGCAAACAGAATGGGCACTTTCCACTCTGCTAGGTCCCCAGTTACTGGACTTTCAGTTGACTTAGGTTGCCAGACCCAGCCAACTCTGTCCAGAGTTCATCTCTGTTATGTCAAGTGTCAAGACATATGCACCCTGCAAGCTACAATTTTCCCACCAGTTCCCCAGTGCTGTAGACCCAATCTGTCCTGTTCTGCTCCCCACACACTCAAGGCACAGTTTTTACCAAATGTTTTGCCACCACCTAGCAAGGTTCACCAGCTGGCTGGCCTGCAATATCTGTGTTTTTTAACTTTTATTTTAAGTAAGGTACATGCGCAGGTTTGTTCCAGAGGTAAATGTGTGTCATTGGGGGTTAGTTGCACGGATTACTTCATCGGCAAGTATTAAGTCTAGTCTCCATTCGTTATTTTTCCCGATCCTCTCCCTCCTCCCACCCTCCACCCTCTGCTAGGCCCCAGTGTGTGTTGTTCTCTGTGTGCCCATGTGCTCTCATCATTTATTTATGTTGGTACAAAAGTAATTGAGGTTTTTGCCATTACTTTTAATAGCAAAAACCACAATTACTTTTGCACAAACCTATAGCTCCCACTTATACGTGAGAACATGCAGTAATTGGTTTTCTATTCCTGTGTTGGTTTGCTAAAGATAATGGCCTCCAGCTCCATCAATGTCCCTGCAAAGGATATGATCTGGCTCTTTTTGATTAGCGTGCAATATCTGTATCATCACACCTACTGCCTGACCACTAACCCTACGTCACAAGCTAAGGTTCTGTGACTTGTAGCCTTCACTTCAGGGATCAGATTCTATTTTGTAGCTTTTGTATTCTTGGCCTTGGTATCATGATCTGAGATTATAGTATCAGCTTCCAGCAAGGATAGAGGAAGAGACAAAGTAAAAAAGAAAAAAAAGGGCAAGTTCAAGATGCCTTTTAAAGAAGGATCTTATGAGTTGCTAAATGATGCTTTTGCTCACAGACCATCAGCCAGAAGGTAGAGACAGGGCCATACCTAACTAAAACAGGGGATTAAAAATGCAATCTCCATCCTGGACAGCCATTTGTCTAGTCAAAAAATGGGGTTCTATCAACTTTGTGAGAGTGGCAAGTAGGGCTGACCAGCAGTCTCTGCCACAGAAACGTATTAGTATAATCCCCATGTTGAAGATGACAGCACCGAGGCTTAAAGAGGCTAAGTGCCACTTGAGAGTATGAGATAAAAACGATTCCAGCTCATACCATCCGAAAAGAATCAGGTTCTCAATGAAGGGTCAACTGGCTTGTATGTATTCTTCACACAAACAGCGTGGGGGTGTCCCTCCAACTTACGGATAAGGCAGATTCTGTAAAGGAAACAGCTGTGGGTTTCTGTATAGTGGCTTTTGAAAAGTTGACATTTCTTAGCAGAATTTTCTAAGTTTGAGAAAATAGTTGTTGGGGGAAGAAAACTATGGTCCATCAATGGAAAAACAAAATATGCTATGTCCATACAATAGAGTATTATTTGGCCGTAAAAGGGAATGAAGAATTGATGAGAATTACAACATGGATGAACATGAAAAACATGCTAAGTGAAAGAAGCCAGTCACAAATAAATATATATGGTAAAATTTCATTTCTATGAAAGGTCCTGTGTAGGCAAATCCAGACGTGGAAGGTAGACCAGTGGTTACTTGGGGTTGGGGAATGAGGAAAGGAGAGTGACTGCTAAGGGGCATAGGAGTTTTTTGGGGGAGATGCAAATACTGTAGAATTGATTGTGGTAATAGTTACAAAGCTCTGGGAATATACTAATGGCCATTGTATTGTACCCTTCAAATGGGTAAATTGTGAGATATGTAAATTTTATCTCAGAATAGCTATCACCAAAATAAAGACACTGAAACAGAAAAGTTACCCCAAGGTAGTAGCTTGAGGTACACATTAATATTTGATGTCCTTACGGAACTATTTTGTAATAGTTCATGAAAAATGATGCAGTGTGGAAACATGTTACAGTAAAGCCAGCCTATGTTAGGAATCACAAGTTGTAATTGCCATGTAAAAGATTAAACAAAAGGAGAAGGAAAGAAAGAAGGAAGAAAAGGAAGCTATGCCAATCAAGAAGTGCAGGATGAATGAAATTTCCTTTAAAACTGTTAAAATGTTTTTATCCTTGTTACAGACTGATAAACCGTCCTTGACATGTTTCATGACACGATACAAGACTGAACATTCTGCAGTTGCACCAAAAAATCATATTAGAAAAAGGAACTTTCTGTAGTGGTGTTGACTTGTTCTGGCAACACAGATGGTGCCAAGCACTTTCCTCCACCTAAGGCCTGGAAAGAATTATTTAAAATTTCACCTATTACAAAAGCCAGACACCTCAGTGACCATCTTCTCAGTAATTAGCCTCAGAAATTTGTCCCTGCTTATTTTACAGGTTAAGCAATTAAATAATCTTCGTGTTCAGTGATTTTTCCCAAGTGAGGAATCAAGTAGGAGCAGATATTCCGATCCCCCAACCCCTGGCCAGTACATAATACTTTACTCCACACCAAGTTCAATTCCAAAATAGCAATGGAGAAACTCAGTGAAAAGGTTCAAAGTTAAGAAACTTTTCTTTAGTGAAAGCATTCTCAATAGCTATAGTTCATAGTAATGAAAACATTATTGTAAAACAAGAACAACAAAAAATTATGCGTGACTATTCACTGTGGCCTCTACGAAGGAAGAATTCCTTCAAGCCAGGTCAGCTTCTGGGCTGTCCTGAAAGGGTAAAGGTTCTGAATAGGACAAAAGGGAGAGGGGAGAGAAAAAAATACATTTTCAAGTGTCACATGATAGTATTTAGGGAGACAGAAGTGAGAGTAGAAGACAAAGGCTTTCAAGAGACATCTGCTACACTAGAAAAGTACATTAAAAAGAGGAATGATAGGGAAAGTATGTTCAAGATGGTGACTGTATGATAGGAATGAACTAGCTGCACATATACATCATGGAATACTATACAGCCATAAAAAAGAATGAGTTCATGTTCTTTGCAGAGACATGGATGAAGCTGAAAACCATCATCCTCAGCAAACTAACACAGGAACAGAAAACCAAACACTGCATGTTCCCACTGTTCTCACTCATAAGTGGGAGCTGAACAATGAGAACACATGGACACAGGGAGGGGAACATCACACACTGGGGCCTGTCTGGAGTCGGGATAAAGGGGAGGGAGACCATTAAGACAAATATCTAATACATGTGGGGCTTAAAACCTAGGGGATGGGTTGATAGGTGCAGCAAACTACCATGGCACATGTATACCTATGTAACAAATCTGCACATTCTGCACATGTATCCCAGAACAACATAAAATAAAAAATTTTTAAAAAGAATGAATTAACCTTTTTTCCATTTCAATAAGAAATCAAGTAAAAAAGTGAAATATTTGTAATCACCTCTTGGCCACTTTATTAGATATGCATAACATTCTGTAATGGAATTACCACTGTGGCTATCCTATCTTGAGTTTTAATAATATTGCAAGGCAGGGCAGTGGAACAAGCTTCGGTTTTAGAGTCCGGGCTCCTAGGGGGATGTGGACCCTCTTAGCCTCCACTTGACCATCTGTTGGGTGGAGGTCATCATTTTCCCTGTATTAGTCAGGGCTCTCCGGAAAAACTGAACCAATGGAATATATACAGGGAGAGCTATTTACGTTAAGGAATTGGCTCAAGGGGTTGTGGCTGCTGGCAAGCCTGAAATTTGTAGGGCAGACCAGCTGGCTAGAAATTCAAGTCAGAGTTGATGTCTTGAGTACAAATTCTGCAGGGCAGCAGGCTGAAAGCTCAGACAGGGTTAACTATATTAAAGTGGTAAGGGAAATTCCTTGTTATTCTTCAGGAAACCTCAGTCTTGGTTCATAAGGCCTTCAACTGATTGGATGAGGCCCAATCTCATGGTAGCAGGTAATGTGCTTTGCTAAAGTCAGTTGATTTCAAATGTTAATCACATCTTTAAAAATACCTTTATACAACATCTAGACTAGTGTTTGACCAATTGGTCATCATAGTCCAGCCAAGTTGACATATAAAGTTAATCATCACACTGCCCTCCTGCCTCATAAGTCATTAGTAATTCATACATTCTTACACATTTTGTTTATTACTTTCTCTCAAGCACCTACTTAGTACCTGGCACACAATAGTAACAGAATAAATGCTTAGTGAATGTATGTATGGTATGATAACATTTGGAAATTATGAACAAGTATATATGCTAGGCTTGACCACTGTGTTTGAGAGAATATGTATATTTTTGAGCATACACACTGAAGTCTCACCCATTTGTGCCTTAAATTCATCCTTAAACTAATACACCAGCCCAGCTATTCTACTTCCAGAAATTATTTCCACAGATAAGCTCACACAAATGCAAACTGGCTGAGAAACAAGATTATTTATTGCAACATGGTTTGTAAAACAAATGTTAGAAACAACCTACATGTCCATCAACATGGAATTTGGCTAAATGAACTCAACAGAATTTAAAGGGCTGAAGAAGCTCTTTACATACTGCTGTGGAAAGATCTACAAGAGAGATATACTGTTAAGTAAAAACAAGGAGCATAACAAGGATAGAATGACACTGGTTGTATAAAAGAGAGAAAAGAAGGGCAATATAAAAGATATAAATGCATCCTTTATGCATAATATATATCCTTAAAGATACACAATAAATTAATCATATTGGAAAGAGGCACTGGGTATCTGGGAGAAAGGGATGGGACTGAGACATTTTACTAAATGCCCACTTACATCTTTGTAATTTTGAACCACATGAGTAATGCTGTTGATTAAAAATTAGATTTAAAAAAGGAAAGAAAATGAGTTTGTTTAGTACTTGATATAAAAATAAACAAGCAAATAAATGGGGTTTTTTCTAAGCTTATTAATACCTACTTTTGAACTTCATGTTATCTCTTCTGGGGTCTGAGAATGACCATCTCATGGGATGGGAGGTATTGAGAAAACTAACATAGGCTCAATTTCAATAAGGGGAAGACTTAAATTTTAGATTTGGTGATTGATGTTTGACTTAGATACTTCTCGTGAGTAAGCAAAGAAAGAGAGAGAACAAAGAGTTAGCTCAGAGGAATATTCCAGGAAATCGATCTGAGTCAGAAGCAGTAGGAAAAGTTTTTTAAGAAAACAGGTGAAACACATTGGCCCAAACATAGCAACAGTGTAAAAAAGAAATTCTAAATTATTTAGTTTAAAGTTAGGATTCCAATGTCTTTACTGTATGCAGCCCATCAGAACTAAAAGAAGCAAATCAGGAGAAGACTTTAGAATATATAGTAAAAGGTGTATCTTTAGAAAACTAAGCTTGCAAACTTGCAACTCTCAGTGGGCCAGAGGTTGGCAATTCAATCTGTGAATCCAAACTGATTTTTCATCACTTTCAGGTTCCTGCTCTCTGCTTTCTAACACTTCAACAACTCTCTCAAGCCTGGGAGGGAGCAGAAAAAGAAAATCTGTATAGTTTATTAAGGAATTTTGATTATCAGAGTTTTTTTTAATTCCTCTTCCAGTAAACTGATATTTCTCTAGATCACAATCTCTTCTATTTGTCAACTGTGTGGTCTGTTTCTTGCTGTATCAGTCAGGATATGCTGGGTTATGCTGCAGTAACAAAGATCCCTCCAAGTCTTAGAAGCTTTAAAAAACAATGGTTTATGTCTGAGCCATGCAAAGTATAACCTAAGTTTTTGCACCTTCCATACACTGTCTTCAGTGTACCACCACCATTTCACCACCTACTTGCATAGTCACTGCAGGAGGGAAGAGACAACATGGAGAACCGCACACTAGCTCTCAAATACTTCCAACCAGAAGTGACCTGCACCTCCTCCACTCACATTCCACTGACCAAAAAAATCACATAGAATGTACATCTTCAGAAGAGAGAAGTACAGTCTTTCTGTGTGGCTAAAGGAGGACAGGAAGAAATACTGTCTTTCTCACTCTCTGCTCCTAAATATAAGAAGACTTGCTATTATGGGGGGGGGGTAGGGGGGCGGTGTTATTTATTTATTTATTTATTGAGATGAAGTCTCACTCTGTTGCTCAGGCTGGAGTGCAGTGGCTCAATCTCAGCTCACTACAACCTCCACCTCCTGGGTTTGAGCGATGCTCCTGCCTCAGCCTCCCAAGAAACTGGAACTACAGGTGTGTACCGCCATGCCCAGCTAATTTTTGTAATTTAGTAAAGATGGGGTTTCACCATGTTGGCCAGGCTGGTCTTGAACTCCTGACCTCAAGTGATCCACCTGCCTCAGCCTCCCAAAGTGCTGAGATTACCAGCATGAGTCACCACACCTGGCCTTGGGTTTTATTTTAATTTTCAACCTTGTGTGTTAATAGAGTTTTTTCCTGATGCTTAAGGATAAGGGTTCCTGGATGAATTAACCTGTGAGACACAAGGGTGGCCACTCTTGGCCTGCTTCTTCTGTAACATAAACTGCCATTTGAAAGTTCCCTTCATACAGCAAGGCAAACGTAACGGCTCTATAGTAGTAGGCATTCATAGGTTTCCATTTTCATGAGCCATTCTTACAGCTTTTATCACACTTCCTTGTCATTAATGACAAAATTTGTAAAATTAGAGAATTCTATCATCTTGGAACCAAGTTTCAGAATGTATGAACTGACAAGGCCCTTCGGAAATGCTTCCAACTCACCAGCTTCCTGCTGCACATTACAGAGGGGAAGCATGAAGTTCAGAAATAGAAACGACTTGCCAAAAATTACAAAGCAAATGCATGGGCATCATTTTAAACTACTAAATATGTGGTAATTTGTTATACAGCAATAGAAAACTAATGCAAAATTGTGATCTTTCAAGAGTACTTATATTTTGGCCGGGCGCGGTGGCTCAAGCCTGTAATCCCAGCACTTTGGGAGGCCGAGGCGGGTGGATCACGAGGTCAAGAGATCGAGACCATCCTGGTCAACATGGTGAAACCCCGTCTCTACTAA
>NW_016107410.1:3058230-3104402 GCF_001604975.1 Cebus imitator
AAAAAAAAAAAAAAAAAAAAAAAAAAAAAAAAAAAAAAAAAAAAAAAAAAAAAAAAAAAAAGAGTACTTATATTTTAACTAGGCCCATGTTAAGACCTAAAGCACTAACAGACACCAAAGCTATAAAACTGTGGCACTCCACAGTTGCTTCTGTGTGTTACTCAAAATATAATGTTATTTTTTGAAATTACACATAGCTTACATGTGTGGTATAATATAAATAAGTTCCTTATAGATTTTGTGACTACAAAAGTCTGAATCTTTATATTAAAAGAAAACTTTTGTCCTTTATTTTTTTTATTGGCTAATCCACCATTGATTTTTAAGATGAGCATTAAATAAAAATGTCTAATTACAAAATTTCAAAAATCAGGATAGGAATGGGGCACATGGATGGTTGGGAAGCAGACCCTCCTGGGTCCAAAAGTCACATTAATCTTAGTTATCCTCCCAGTCAACAACCCAGCTACCCTGGGAGACCAGGTTTCTTGGCAGCAGGACATTGGCAAATGGTCCTTGTACTTCCAATTGGGTTCTCTCGCTTCTGCCTTGCTTCTGACAGATGCTTCTACTGCCATCCCCTCCAGCCATGCCAGTGAACTAAACAATCCACAATGAAATTACCGGATGCTAACCAAGCCAGAGGTGATGCTGCCTTCAGGTTGCCACTGAGGGGAGAAAAATCAGTGAGGCTGATGGACTGTCCAGGGTCCAGGGCTGCCAAGGTCAGCTGTGCAGCCAGCCAGTGTTCCACTACAAGCACAGGAGTCCCCCCATCTGTGGGCTCAGTTACCCATGGTCAACCAAAAACATTAAGTGGAAATTCCCAGGAATACGCAATTCATAAGTTTTTAATTGCATGCCCTTCTGAGTAGCATGATGAAATCTCAGGCTGTCTTCCTCCATCCTGCCCGGAATGGGAATTGCCCAGCATTTCCACACTGTCTATGCCACCTGCCCTTTAGTCATTTAGGAGCTGTCTCAATTATCAAATTGACTGTCCAAGTATCACAGTGGTTGTGTTCAAGTGATCCTTATTTTACTTAATAATGGCCTTAAGCACAAGAGTGGTGATGCTGGCTTATTGTTATAATTGTTCTATTTTGTTATTATTGTTGTTAATCTCTTATTATGCCTAATTTACAAATTAATCTTCATCATAGGTATGTATGTATAGGAAAAAAGAGAGTATCTATAAGGTTCGGTGCTATCTGCAATTTCATGCATCCACTAAGAGTCTTGAGAAAGATCCCCTGTGAATTAAAGAGAAGTACTGTAAGCTGAAATCTCCCAAAGCAACTTCCCCTTGCCCTTTCAGGGTAACCATAGCTATTCCCTAAACGGGCAATTGGGGAAGAGGCAGGGAGAGAGAATTTAAAAGAGAAGGTGCTCACACTGGGTAAAAGAGCAGATTTCAGGTGACTAAGAAACAGGAAGTCAATTATATACACCTTGAGCATCTACAGAAGCCATCCTGGCAGCCCTTAAATCAGTCCTATAGAGGCTGAGTGATGGCCTTGACTACCTGCCTCCATATCTTTCTACCCACCTTGCTACCTGGGACCCTGGGCAGGGCACTTGCCTTCTCTAAGCTTTCTTTTCCTCATCTATAAAATGGGGCATTGCTTAGTTGATTGAATAAACTAAAATATATAAAGTCTTTGGCTCTGTGTCTGGCAGACACCTCTATTACCAAGGCACTCCCTTTCTGTTTGTTTGTTGGTTCATTTGTTTTTAGAGACAGATTCTCGGCTCTGTCACCCAGGCTAGAATGCAGCGGCATAATCATAGCTCACTACAACCTAGATCTTCTGGGTTCAAGCAATCCTCCCAGCTCCGCCTCCTGAGTACCTGGAACTACAGGTCCATACTACCATGCCCAGTTAATTTTGTGGGGTGCTTTTTTTTAAAAAAAGGGTGTCACTCTGTTGCTTCGGCTGGAACGCAGTGGTGCAGTCTCGGCTTACCAGAGCCTCAACTTCCCCAGGCTCAGGTGATCTTCCCACCTCAGCCTCCTGAGTAGCTGAGACTACAGGCGTGTGGGGCACCACCACACCAGGCTAATTTTTGTGCCAGCCACGTTGCCCAGACTGGTCTCAAACTCCTGAGCTCAAGGAATCCACCCACCTCAGCTTCCCAAAGTGCTGGAGTTACAGGCATGAGCCACCACGCCTGGCCTAATCTTTTTGTTTTTATTAGAAATGAGAACTGCCTATGTTGCCCAGCTGGTCTTGAACTTCTGGCCTCAAGCAATCCTCTCACCTCAGCCTTTTCTTTCTAATCTTTAGTAAGGTTGCTTTCACCATGGAATAAAAAAGACAATCATTCTCCACCTCCCCTGCATGCCCAGCAAAAGCCTTGGTCTTGTTGAGATGAGAAACCGCTTCCCTTGCTTACAAGATAAAGGCTGGTACCGCATCTGTAGTTTTCTCTGTTTGGAGGAAGCAGCCTTTAAGGTTACATCAGTTCTGTTTTTCTACTTCAACCACCAGTTATCACCTCACCCCCACTGTGCTGCCTGCCTTCCATGCAGCAGGCCAGTGGGCAATTGATTTTTTTTCCCTTAATTTGGGGCTAGAGGCAACTGGCTTTCTTTAAGTAATAAAATCATGGCTCTGCTATTGCTCAGTTGAGAGGAGATCTGGACTTAGAGTGAGGAGAAGCTGTGTCTCTTGCCCATTCCAAGTTTCCCTGAGAATGAATCACCTCTGCTTGAAGGTAAATATGGGTGGCCAGCCCAATCCAGTACAAATGTGCAGCCTCTGCATGCTGGTGCCCATCTGGAGAGGGGAAACTACAGATCATGCCTTGCCCAAGGCATTTAGCAAAATGCAGGCCAGCTCTCAGAGCAACAATAAAAACCAATATGAAGAAACAGAAGCAAAACAGATTATGGCTTTAAGCTATGTGGTCTTTATTTGAAGAGGAGTCAAGGAAGCAGCTTTGAACCCAATATGAAGGGAACAGTGTAGGAGGCTGATGGAGCCACAAACCCAACCAACTTTTGAAGCCAACTCACCAAGCTGCATCACATTAGAAAGAAATTACCCAGAAGGCCTTTAAACTCACAGTTCAAAAAGTACATTCCTTTGATCAGATTTCCAGCTTAGTCTTTGGAGGGCCTTTCTCCTCTCAACCCTGTTTCTGAGGATAAGATGAAAACACAAATAAGAGATTCCAGTGAACTCTTTGGTTCTCCACAGGGCTGGCCTGCTTGGCCCATATAAGCTCCAAAATCTCTGAGTAAAGTTATCTGTCACTCAAATTCACAGGTAGAAAACTCAGATTCCAAAAACTCTACTGATGAGACACAACAGCAGACATATTATTGGAGCAACATGAAGTGAAGGGATGTTTTCCTATTTCTTTTTCATTGTAGAATCATTATCTCATGGTATAAACCTCCTGGTTAGGACACGGGGAGTCATTTATTCCAAAATGTGCCTGTTTCATTTGTCCACGAAGTGGATTGTAATGGGCTCTTTCCCAAAGGGAGCAACAGCAAGAACGGAAATGTAATTTATTTTTTATTGCTGAGTTGGGCCTTTTCAAATGATTTTTACAGACATATCTTTAATAGATTTTCAGACACATTTTATTTATTGAAAAATTTCCATGCCCTTGCATAATTTCAATTATTCAATGGAAACCACAGTTTAGGGAATTGTTCCAGCCATTTATTCAGCCTTTGGAATAAGCCATATTTATTACTTAAATTGATTACTTTGTCCATTTGGAGATTAGCTCAGATGAATGGGGATTAAGAGAGAATGTGTTTGAGATCCCTTCCGCCTGCAGTCACACAGGGGCCTTTTGCTTTTTAGAGTAGCTCATGAGCAGCTTCAAGTCTGGCCTTTCTTGTTGGTGCGGTCTTGGTGAAGGGGTTCAGGAGAGCAGGGAGTCTTTGAGGGAATGGTTTCACTGATGATGATCCCTTCAGCTGCAAGCCACAGAGGGCCTGACTGCAGAGCATTCCCAGACATGAGTTTGTTTATTCAAAAAACAAGTCTCCAGCCAGGCAGTCACTGCCCTTTGTTCACAGTTTCAATGCTAACTTGGATGACGTGGTTCAACAATACCTGGACTATGGGTCTACATGTGTTTTAGCCAAAAATGGCTGCTGCAAGTCAGAGCGTCATGGCCATGAAGAAGAGGAAAGGTGGAAGGGCCACTTTGGCACGGTCTGTCTCTTTTTATTAAGAAATCAAAAACTTTTCCAAAAGCCTCCAGCTGATGTCTGCTTACCTCCACTACCACCCTTGGTCTGAGGTGCCATCATATTACCCAGTGCCCAGAGTGGCCCCCCACGTCTTCCCTTACCCCCATTCAGTCTGTTCTCAATACAGCAACCACAGTGAGCCATGTGGGACCATGTCACTGCTGTGCTCCAGACCCTCCAATGGCTTCCTAGCACACTCAGGAGTAAAGCCCAGCCTCCTCGGAGGGGCTAAGGAGGACTGCGTGATCTGGCCACCCCATCTCTGCTCTGACTGCACCCCTATTGCACATTCCAGCCCGGGCTCCCACTGCTTTATCACAGGCCAGGCACGCTCCCTGACTGCGCTTTTGCACTTGCTGTTCCCTCTGTCTGGCATGATGTCCGCCTCTAATCTCCCAGTTCACCCCCTCACTTCCTTCAGCCCTTGCTCACTTTTCAGCTTTGCAGTGAGATCTTCCGTGACCATCCTATTCATCATTCCATCTTCCCTTCCCCCATCCCTTCCTTGCTGTATTTTACTTTATTTCATAGCATTATCTAACACATGTATAGTCATGTGTCACTTAACAGGGACACGTTCTAAGAAATGTGTTGTTAGCCAATTTCATCATTATGTGGACATCTTAGATTTTATTTACACTAACCTAGATGGTATAGTCTACCATGCACACACCTAGGCTACATGGTGTGTGGGCTACAGACCTGTTCAGCATGTTGCTGTACTGAACACTATAGGCAATTGTAACACGATGGTAGGTGCTTCTGTGTCTAAACATATGCTAACATAGAAAAAGTACAGTAAAAATATGGGCTTCTAATCTTATAGGATCACCACAGTATAGGCCATCCATCATTGTCCACAACATCTTCATGTGGAGCATGACTGTGCCTGTTTCTCCTCTCTGTCTCCTCTGTGGCCAAAATGGTGCCTGGCACATACTGAATGTCCTCATGCTCTCTGTCGAGCAATGCATAGAAGCATGAGAGAATGGATGGGGCAGGACGGTAAAGGCATGGCCTTTACAAGCAAGTGTTTGGTGCTCTGGACTTTTCTTTAAGGAATCTCCACACTCTTTCGCAAAAGACTCTGAAGGGAAAGGAGACTGGGAATGACTTTTGAGTTGTCAAGAGACGAGCATCACATGCTGGGGCAGTTGGGGGTAGGGGAGAGACAGCGGGGGGTCAGGAGAAGGGGAGGGTGGGGAGGGATAACATGAGGAGAAATGCCAGATATAGTGTGTGCCTAAAGTTAAATAAATAAAGAAAAAAAAAGAAATAGTGTGTGCCGTGTAGATCCACCCACGCTTCTCCATGAAGGCAATTTCCCAACCTGCAACTGCTTGCAAATGTGCATAGCAAAGCTGCTCAAATTAATTTTGTTTTTCCTCATTAAGTGAAGATCCAAAAGGTTGGTTAGAGCAGTAGGTGTAGGGAAAGGATTAAAAATAAATAAATGGGTCAGAAACATTGATAGACTCCTCATGTATTATTTCATTCTTTTAATATGGAAGACAGCCCTGTGAGGGGTTTAGCAATCTACATGTCACAGAGAAGGAGCACAAGGTTCAGAGATGCTGAGTAAGGTGGCCACAGACTCTCAGCTGGTGTAGAAAGTGGGGGGTTTCAGCCTCCAGGTTCTGTGTTCTCAACACTGTGCCAGGTGTCTCCTGACAGATACACTGACGCCCTGATGTTTGTATCTGCAGCTGAAAACTGGTCTTCTAGAAACCTAGGGACTCTGGCATCCTCACTGTTGCCTTGCCCAAATATATGACCTTAGAAAACAAAAAGATTTAAATGCTGGGCAAATTATAAGTGTGATTTCAGAAAATCTAGGGGCCCACTTGCCCTTAGCTCAAAATATGCCTCACCTATGTTCAAGTAGCAGCCTGACACTCCTCCAGCCAAAGTTAAAGCTTTTATGTATTTAAGTGCTAACTGATTGTATCTAGGCTCTCTCACAAATTACTCCTGAAGTTATTTTGATTTTTGGTTGTTTCTTTGTGATTTCACTGTTTGTTCACCTATCACAGCCTTTTGCATGTCATCCTAGAGTGTAAGCCGCTGAGAAAGGAACCATGTCCTGCACACCTGGCATAGCACTCTTCCCCACCTGTCAGTCTTAAATAAACATTTGTTAGCTGATTACAGTATAAACTAGAGGATACACATCTCTGGGATCTATGTGTCTGCAGCAGTGTGCTATGAAGAAAGCAGGGGGCTTGGGAGGCGCAATCATTTCGGTTTTCATCCTGATTCGGCCACTTATCATTTATTAGATCTTCCAAAGTGCCTTCATCTCCCTGAGCCCATTTTCTTTCTTTTTTATTTCTTTTTAATTTTTTTAATTTTTTCTATCTCCATAGGTTTTTGGGAAACACGTGGCATTTGGTTACATGGGTAAGTTCTTTGGTGGTGATTTGTGAGATTTTGGTGCACCCATCACCAAAGCAATATACACTGAACCCAATTAGTAGTCTTTTATCTCTCACCCCCTTCCCACCCTTTCCTCCTGAGTCTCCAACATCCATTGTGTCATTCTTATGCCTGTGCATCCTCATAGCTTAGATCCCACTTATGACTGAGAACATATGATATTTGGTTTTTCATTCCTGAGTTATTTCACATAGAATAAGAGTCTCCAATCCCATCCAGGTTCCTGCAAATGCCATTAATTTGTTCCTTTTTATGGCTGAGTAGTATTCCATCATACACACACACACACACACACACACACACACACATATCTCAGAGTTTCTTTATCCATTCATTGATTGATGGGCATTTGGATTTGTTCCACATTTTTGCAATTGTGAATTGTGCTGCTATAAACAAGTGTGAGCAAGTATCTTCTTGTATAACGACTTCTTTTCCTCCAGGTAGATACCAAGTAGTTGCATGGCTGGATCAAATGGTAGATCTACTTTTAGTTCCTTAAGGAATCTCCACACTCTTTTCCACAGTGGTTGTACTAGTTTACATTCCCATCAGCAGTGCAGAAGTGTTCCCTTTCTACCACATCCACACCAGCATTTATTAATTTTTTAGTTTTTAAATATGGCCAATCTTGCAGAAGTAAGGTGGTGTTACATTGCGGTTTTCACATCTGTAAAATGGGCACAACAATACCTGCCCACTGGTTTATTAAGAGGAATGAATTGCAAGAGTGTACTTTCAGGGATTATTTCTATAGTTTGTTCCTAGAGAAGTTTCTCTGAAATCCCAGAAACCACCAGGCGGAGGTGCGGCATCCTCTCCTGAGGTGAAGCCGGCTCTTGGTGTTGCTTCACTGCAACTACCTTTTGCTATGATCATTCTTCTCTTCCTCTGGGAGAGGGAGAGGGAGTCAGAACCAGATTGAGTGCCCCTTAATTATGGCCACTGCTCTAGCTGACTGGGAGAGCCTATTGGACAGAGCCCCCAAGCACAGCTTCTTCTTTTCCTGAAGGGCCAGAGACTCGACTGAGGCCTCATCTCACAGAAACACTGGAGTTCTGGGAGCAAGAGAAAAACAGGCCAGAGGACGGGGTCACACCAAGCCTGCTCTGAAGGAAGACAGAAGATAGTCACTTTTCAGTGAACAGTAGCCACAAGGCTTCGCTCTATCCTGGGCTCAGGACACATTCCTAATAGATTCACTGGGCTAGAGCAAGAAGCCAGAAACACTGCACCCCTGGACACAGAAGTCTCTCAGTTAGCCACCCGTGAGAGGAAAACTGAGCGATGCAGGATGAGAGAACACCAGGGTTTCTGTCTGAGCCCATTTCTAAGCACCAAGGCTGCCCTCTCAACTATTTCCAGGAGTGGCCACCCACCATCTCCCCACCACACCTATCTATTCCTCAGGACCAGTAGCAGAAGCTTCTAGAATCTCTTCCCTGCCCCTCCAGATGTGGCTCTCCCACCCTTCCCTGCAGTGCAGTAGATTACCTCTTTCACTGATGCACCCCTCAGCTTCTACAGCAAAGGCAGTTGTCCCCTACTCCACTGTATAGACTTGTACTTGGTTGACTACTGCAGCTGCCTCAGATGTGTGGCTACTGAGTGTGTGAATCATGGCTAGTCCAAATTCAGATGTTTTGTAAGGGCAAAATGCACACTGGATTCTGGTAACTTAGTGTATTCATCCATTTGCATTGCCATAATGGAATACTTGAGGCTGGGTTATTTACAAAGAAAGGAGATTTACTTGGCTCTGACTTCTGAAGCCTGTACAAGAAGCATTGTGCCAGCATCTGCTTCTGGTGAGGCCTCAGGAAGCTTCCAGTCATGGTGGAAAGTGAAGCGGGAACAGGTATGTCACACGGACAGACAAGGAGCAAGGGAGAGGAGGAGGTTCCAGGCTCTTTCCACATTCAGATCTTGTGGGAACTAATAAAGCAAGAACTCACTCATTAGCATGAGAAGGGCACCAAGCCATGCATGAGAGATCAACCCCCATGACCCAAACACCTCCCACCAGGCCCCACCTCCAACACTGGGGATCACATCTTAGTGTGAGATTTGGAGGGGATAAATATCCTCTAACACTTAGCATTTTTTAAATGCATAATATCTCATTAATACCTTTTTAAATTGATTGTAAATTGAAATGATAATTTTGAATACAATAGATTAAAATATACTGTTAAAATTAATTTCACACGGGGTTTGTTGTTGTTTCACATTTTTAAACATGGCTACTAGAAAATCTAAATTATATTGGCGGCGAAAATCTATGGCTCACATACTGCTGCTGTACAATGCTGGTGTGAACTACCATGACACTATTATGCTATTATTATTTGTTTTATCTCTCCCATACTCACAAGACAGGGAACTCAAGGAGAATAGGAAGAGTGCCTTCCGCTGCTACAAGAGATGCTTAATACATGACAAATATTTTATAAATACTTGTTGAGTGAATAAAACTATGACCAAAAAAACTAAAAATATTCAATGATTCTGAAACATGTAAAAAATCACTCAAAATCATGTGCTATATTGACTTGCCCACAACACTAGTCTCTTTGGCGTAACGATAACATTGAACACATGTGCTCGGTATATGCTAGAGTTTGGTTTGTTTGACCCCTCCAAATCTCACTTGCAAATGTGATTCCCAATGTTGGAGGTGGGATCTGGTAAGAGAAGTTTGGGTTATGAGAGAAGATCCCTCATAAATGTCTTAGTGCCATTCTCAAGGTAATAAGTGAGTTCTTACCCTATTCATTCCTGTAAAAAGAGCCTGGCACCTCCTTCCCCACCTCTCTCTCTCTCTCTCTTTCTCTCTCTCAAACACACACACACACACATACACACATACACACACACACACACACACACACACACACACACACACACACCCCATGTGATCTCTGCACACTGGCTCCCTTTCCCAACCACCATGACTGGAAGCAGCCTGAGGCCTCACCAGATGCAGGTGCTGGTGCCATGCTTCTTGTGCAGTCTACAGATCTGTGAGCCAAATAAAAGTATTTTCTTTATTAAACTACTCAGCCTCAAGTGTTTCTTCATAGAAACACAAACAGATAAAGACAGTATGCATGCTCATATATTTCCACAGGTATAAAAGAAATGAATCTTCTAACACTACACTAGACCTCATGCACATAAACTCAAGCGTGACTGTTGCTGTGGCTCAGAATTTGGCTGACAGTTGGCTGCCCCATTTATTTCCTTATGGCCTTGTGGGTAGACCTCAAACCAGTGCTATGAACACCACCAGGTTGCTTGTTAGAAATACAGAGCTTCCAACTATCCTCGAGACCTATTGAATCAACTCAGAAGTTTCCGTTTCTCTATAGCCAGATCTTGGGTGGACTGTAAGCACTTAAAATGTGAGAAGCCTGAACTGCGTGTTTTTGTTTCTCAGCTCTAATGAAGAGACTTACCTGAAAACTTGGCTATCATTCTTTTATTCTCCACACGTTTTTTGCTAAAAAACGTAGTGAGCATTCACTTTGCATAGGGTGCTGTGCACCAGACACATGGCTCTTGGTTGTATGACTTGTGTCACCCATTGCTGATGAACTCTCATTGTTTGTGGAGGCAGCTGGCCGTCCTGGTTGCTTGATGCCAGAGAGCTCTTCAGGAGGCTTCTAAAGAGGACAGAAATGGTTAAAAAAAAAAAATGGCCCCATGTCTGCAGAGAATCTATACCCAGCACTTTTATAAGTCTTGCATTCTGAGGACATCCAGAGGAAAGAAGGCAGCCAACACTGCCTTTCTCCCAAGAGAGAAACTTTGCCAGAATCTGATCGTCTCCATGGAGACCCAAGAATCTGCAAAGCCTCCATCAGTGTCCTAGGCCCCAGGCTCAAGTTCAAGCAAGCTTAATTCCCCTTTGTCTGGGTCTCTGGAGTAGCATGAATTTTGTTACTTTAGGGGAATGCAGAATTTTTTGTCACATCTGTGTGTTCTTGGAGAGTAAAAGCAGCTCAGACTGGATGTGCAGCATTCTTCAGACACGCTGTAGCTGGGGAATTGTAGTGAAGCTTCAAGGAACTCTCACCTGAAAAATCAGAAGATACAGTTACCAGAATTCTTTCCCTCCATTTCTATAATTACAACTGCATTCATTTGGTCCATTAATGTACTGAACACCTGTGGTGTTTACCATAAAGCATACGGAGATCATCCTATCCAAGCAAGAAAAACTGATGTGTCAACAAGTAACAGCTTAACATGCTGGCACAGCCTGGTGCGGTGGCTCACCTTGTAATCCCAGCACTTTGGGAGGCCCAGGCAAGCAGATCACTTGAGCTCAGGAGTTCAAGACCAGTCCGGGTAACATAGTGAAACCCCATCTCCACCAAAAAATACAAAAATTAGCAGGACGTTGTGGTGCATGCCTGTAATGCCAGCTACTCAGGAGGCTGAGATAGGAGATTCACTTGAGCCTGAGAGATCAAGGCTATAGTGAACCAAGATGGCACCACTGCAACCCAGCCCAGAGACAGAACAAGACCCCATCTCACCAAACGGAAACAAAAACAAAACAAAGGAGAAAACACTGGCATGGCTGTCATTGCTTCACACCTGGTAAATATTCCGACGAACTCTCCACCCACTAGGCTCTGGGTTCTGGACAAGCCCTGCTCCATCTCATCACCTGCCTGCTCTCTGCACTTCAGCCCTACTGGCTGCTTCCTCCCTAACATCCTTTATCTGGACACCTCCTTTCCCCCTCTTCCTGCTCAGCTCAGCCTTCATCTCTCAGCTCTGGGATCACTTCCTCAGGGAACCTTCCAGATCTCCAATGGCCTGTGTGAGTGAGGCCCCTGCCCTGTGTTCTTGGAACCCCTGTCTTTCTCCTTCCTTATGTTCTCTTCACTCATTTCTGCAGGGATCCTGACTGACAGCCTGAATCTGAACATGTTTAAGCAAGTGAGCGATAAGATTAAAGTTTGGGGAAGATGAGTTTGGCAGCTGTGAGCAGAGTGTGTCAAACAAAAGAAGAGACTGCAGGCTCAGAAAGGAAACTGAAATGACTATCTTTTAAATACCAGGCCTGGGGTTGTTTTTAAAAATATTATCTTATTTGTTTTTCAAGATATATCTACAAGTAAGGCGTTGTTGCCCCCATTTTTTAGTTGAAGACATTGAGACTGAGAGGGATTTAGTGACTTGTTCAAGGCCACACAGCTGAATGTCTGGGCCTGCCTGGTTTCCTAAATCTGCCTCCCACAGAGGCTATTGGAAAAATTATTTATGGGAAATAATGGAAAGGAGAGAACTGACCTGGTAGATGTCCTAGGGGAGAATCAACAGAATGTATAGAAGATGGTATGTGGGGCCGGCACGTAGGAAGAGGAACTCATCCAAGACCACTGAAGTTCTCACCTGGATACTTCCTTCCAGAAGCTTCCCCAACACCTCTCCCAAGTGTTTCCTTGGCACTCTGTTTCCCCCATCAGAGCACTTTTCAAGGAGTTTTATAATTCCTGATCTGTTTGGCTGTCTTCCGCACCCACACCTGTCTGTGGTGTTCGCTGCAGTAGATCCACAGGGAAACAGTGAGCCTCTAAGTGCTCCATGAAGTCTTGCTAAATGAATCTGAGGCAATGATGGGAAACAAAGCACTGGGTGATGGACAGTGATGATGCCTGTGGTGGATTTACAGAGAGAAGTGCTTGGAGCCAAACACAGCATCAGCCAGCCAGAGCTAGTGGGGCAGCTCTCTGGGGTGCACCTGGAGCGTTCGCCTCTGAGGACCTCTGTGACTTACTCTCACTAAAGAACAGGATTCTTCCAGGTGAGAACAAGGTGACAGGACAGGTCAGGGCTGCAGCATGCAGCCTCAGAGGAGATCCGGCTCGGCTCATCCAAGGCTAGGTGCAAAATCAATAATTCCACAATTGCGAATCTCAGAGAATGCTCTCAGTGATTTATTGGTCATTGCATTTGGCACTTGAAGAACAATTTATGCCATAACTTGTAAAACTTTAACAACATGGAGCACTGGTATCCCTTGGGAGTTTGCAAGGATGCTCTGCAGAGAGGGAGAGTCCATGTGTTGGCTCTTAAAATGGCATCCACCTCAAACTCTCTCTGTTCCCCACATCTGGGGAAGACTCAGAGAGCCCTGCAGATCTGTGACCACCACTTTATCCCCTCTGGAAGCTGTAAAAAGTCCTCCTTACACTCTAGGGGTATCTTAATATCTCCCCCACATCTCTCTGCCAGTTCTAATCAATGTGTCATCACCTCTTGAACAAACTGTGCACTCACCACCTTCTAGTCAGCTTCCAACATTTCTTCCATCCTCACCCCTGCCTCCATATTATTAGTAGATTAGTTCTTCTAAAAATGGGTCCAACTAAGAGTAAAAAGCACAACTCCTTTAAAAAAAAGCATTCATCACCCTCCATTCTCCAGGCTGTGCCGTCACTCCCTCTCTGGACTGACCTTCCACTGTGCTTCCGCACATCCACCAGCCACAGCCAAGCTAACTCCTAACGCCTCCTGTTGCCTGGCCTCTGCCTTCCAGCCATGTTGGCACTCCCTGCCTAGGATGCCTTCTCCAGGTCTCCTGTCAAAATCCCTACTGGCCTTCTGGAATTTGTTCAAATGCTATCTCCTCTGTAAAGCCGATCCCAATTCCCTCAGTGAGAATTAGCTTCTCTCTGTATACGTTCCCACAGTACTTTCTTTTTATCTGTCATAGAATTTTCCAGTAGATTGTCTGGTATTGGAGTTAACTCCATGAAGGTTTGCAAAGGCAGCCCCACTGCATGACAGTCTCATTTTGTATGTCATGGTTAAGTTCTGTTGATAAATAGCAACCCACCCATAATCAACACATCAGTGGGTTATTCTTATGTTCTTTGCAACCCAAGGGTTTCTGTATTTAATGACTCTAATTAAAACTCTTAGCATATCAAAGGAATTTCTTAGAAAAACAGCAATAATTAGCTTTAGAAATTTCCACAATTTGTTACTTTGTCAAGCTCAGTAAGCACTGGTTTTGTTGGTGGTGGTTTTTTTTTTTTTCTGCTTGCAAATGTTCCAAGAAAAGCTTTGAAATCCTGAACCTTACAGTCTAGTGAGAAGAAATAGCAAGGGTGACTGTTTCGAAATCCTTCTTTATTTCCTTCTCTTCTCTCACGTGAGAGAGAGACACTCTACACAGTTTTTAGGGAGAACCAACTCAAAGACTTATTAATTGTTTCCTGTCTTCTGGGTAATTCTTATCAGCTTTCAAAAATATGCCAGAATCTTCATATTTAGAAACTTTTCTTAACTTAGTTTATCATTCTAGTAATGGCACCAGCAAAACTTCTTAGCAGGAATTGTCTAAACTCCCTACCCTTACTTCCTCACTGCTTGTTCTCTATTTATCAATTTATTTCTATTTACGTTGCATTAGAAATATAGATCCATTGTGCAAAATTAGAAAATACAAATAAACTAAGAGAAAACATGTGGCAAAACTGTTAACACATGGCAAATGACACTTCCCAACTTCCCTTGCCATTGGGGCAAACACTCGCATTCCATTGGTGAGTGAGACACATTATTGCTACCTACTAATAAAAGTGATAGTGATGTGTTCTACTTTCTGGGATGGTCGATAAAATCTCCCATGAACACTCCTCTATACTCTTTCTTCTTCCTGAAAAATTCAACAGCAAAGAGTACAGCAACTTTGGAAACCATGTTTTTAAAATGGCATAGTCAATATTAGTCTTGGTCCATAAATGACCTCTGGAAATAAACTTGAGTTTACCCTCAGCCAATGAACAAACATCTACTCAAGAAAATATATAAAAATTCGGTACAAAATGTGAAGATCTGTGGTATTTGGATCAAGGCTACTTTTATCTCCGTCCCCACCAGCTCAGCGATGTGGAAACTGCACTGCAGAATACAATACTGCCAAGAACACAGGGCAAGACTGTGACATTTCCTATTCTGCCCTTAGCACCTTGTTGCCAAGGCCAAGTCTTGGGTGACTGCAGTCAAGATGCAGGTTACTCCCTTCTTCCTCCCAATTCCCAGCCATGAAATGACGGCTTCATTTTAGATGTGCCACACTGAGAATACTGGGGCCCTGGTTGCCCTTGTCTTCATTCTTGAGGCAATGGATCCACACCAGGAGTGGCAAGCTGAGAAAACCCTAGGCTGCAGTCCACCCCCTCTGCTTCTAGAGCACAGCTGTCATTCGAAAAGAGGCTTAGCATTGTCCCTACCCCCAATTCCAGAGTCCTGACTCAGAGATTTTTGCCTAGAAGGGAAAACTGGACATAAAACAAATAGCTTCTAAACTCTTCTCCAAAAAACTGACTTTATTTGCAACAGAGCTAGAGATGTTCAAGTCTAAGGGTGTTCTCAAGAACAATGGAGACTGTAGTGGGAAGAGATTCATGGATCTAATGAAGATATAGCCTAGACTATAAGCTGGCCAGTTTACAGAGAGGAGTGGGGAATAAGATAGCTGAGAGAAGCCCTGATGTTAGAACAAATATTAAACACTGACCTCAGATACTATTTATACAAAGAGTGACATCAGCAAGATGGTGGGCTAGGAAGTCCCAACCCCCATACCACCAGGAATGCAATGAATGATTTAACAATCACCACAAACAGACATATTCCAGGAAAACTCCAAAGTGCAATGAAGAAGCTGCAGCAACCAGTAAAGAAGAAAACCGAGAGTGGCCAGGTGGAAAAACATAGGAAGCATTTTATCTGCATCACCCCATCGTGCAACTTGGCACGGATCTGCAGCGCCATCATGGACAACCACAGTTTTTAGTACCAAGGATCCCCGCAGTGTTTGCCAAAGCTGCACTAGTGACAGAGCTGCTCAGAGTACACACTGCTCCCCCTCACCTGAGCAAAAGCTGCTACTGCACCCTCCCTAGGGCCAGAGGTGCCACATCCCCCAACCCAGCACTGACACCACCTCACACACACCTGCACCTTGGAACCCCAGTGCTATTATCACACGCTACACTCTCACCCCCAAATTGTACGGCCAAGGAGGATCTCCTCAGCCATCACTTCCCTTTGCAGGAGAAAAGGAGCATAGGAACTCACTTCACAGCCAAAGAAGTGTGACGGTGGTTTCATACTCATGAAATTCACTGGTCTTACTGTGTTTCTCATCATTTTGAAGCAGCTGGCTTTCTAAAATGGTAGAATGTCATTTTGAAGTCACAGACGCAGCACTAGCTAGGTGACAATATTTTGTGTGGCTGGAACAAATTTCTCCAGAAGGCAAAATATGCTCTGAATCAGTATCCAATATATGGTACTGTTTCTCTCATCTCATCAGCATTCATGGGTCCAGGAATCAAGGAGGAGAAATAGAAAGCGTACCACTCAATATTATCACTAGTGACCCACTAACAAAAATTTTGCTTCCTACTCCCACAACTTTATGCTCTGTGGCCTAGAAGTTAGTCCCAGAGGAAGAATGCTTCCATCAGGAGACACAACAATGACTTCATTCAACTGCAGGTTAAGATGCCAGCCAGCCACATTGGGATTTTCAGGTCTCTGAGTCAACAGGCTAAGAAGGGAATTACAGTGTTGGCTGGCATGATCGATCCGAACTACCACTGAGAAATTGGACTACTATTCCACAGCGGAGGAAGGAAGAGTATGTCTAGGATAGAGGAGGTCCCTTAGGGTGCCTCTTTGTATAACTATGCCTTGTGATTAAGGTCAGTGGGAAAATACAACAACCCAATCCATGAAGGACTACAAATGGAATGAAGGTGTGGCTCATTCCACCAGGTGAGAAAACCATCACCAGCTAAGGTGCATGGTGAAGACAAAGAGAATACAGAATGGATAGTACAAAAAGCTAATTATCAATACCAGCTATGACATGTGATCAGTTATAGAAATAAGGACTGTAACTGTCATGAGTATTTTTCCCTATTTTGTTAAAAATAGGTTTGTGTGTATGCATACATATGTTAAGCAAATATCTTTATTTCCTCCCCTATTCCTCTATCATGTAAGATTAGATGTATTAACTTCATATCAGAATTTAAGTATTGCTAATTTTACATTATAGTATTTAAATTATGGACTATCAGGAGAAGAGTAAATATCACTCAAGGGCTTTACCTCCTCTTCTCAGGAAGAGTTTAGTGCATTTTCAGGCATGCATGTTAGACTGAACTATGATCTTGTTATTGTCTTTATTTGAAGATTAGGTATGGTTTAAGGAGATGCATGTGGATGCCAAGTTGACAGAGTGAACTTGTAATGGTTTTGTTGGTGTTAATTTGATTGGCTTATGGGATGTCCAGATGGCTGATAAAGCATTATTTCTGAGTTTGTCTCTGAGGTTGTTTCCAGAATAGATTGATATTTGAACTAGTGAACTGAATAAGGAAGATCTGCCCTCACTCAAATATGAGCAGGCACCAGAACAAGGCAAAGGAAATAATTTGCTCACACACTCTCTCTCTCTCTCCTAGAGCTGGACACCCATCTTCTCCTACCTTTGGATGTAAAAACTCCAGGCTTTCTGGCCCTCACACTCTGTGACTTTCATGACTGCCCCTGCACTCAGTTCCTCAGGCCTTCTGGTTTGGACTAAGAGTTACACCATCAGCTCTCCTGGCTCTCAGATCTTCAGACTCGGATGGAGTCACGCTACTGACTTGCCTGTTCTCCAGCTTGCAGATAACACATTGTAGGACTTCTTACCCTCCGTACTCACATGAACCAGCTCCTCTGACAAATTGCGTCTCATATGTCTATGTCAGATAGATAGATAGATAGATAGATAGATAGATAGATAGATAGATAGATAGATGATAGATAGATAGACAGATGATAATATCATGCATACATACATATGTATTCTATTGGTTCTGTTTCTCTGGAGAACTCTAATACCAATTACAGACGGTTAAAATAAATAAAGTCATATAACAACAAGTATTGATGAAGATGTGAAAAAATCAGAATCCTCATATGCAGTGGAAATTTTAAATAATACAGCCACTTTGCAAAACAATCTGGCAAGTCCTCACATGATTGAATAAAGAGTTAAAATGACCCTCCTAAGTACATATATTCTACTCTTAGGTACATACCCAAGAGAAATGAAAACATATGTCTACACAAAACCTTGCACATAAGTCTTCATAGCAGCATTGTAATAGCCAATCGGGGGAAAAAAACAATGTCCATCAACTGATGAATGGATAAACAAAACATGGTATATTCATGCAATGGAATATTACTCAGCCATAAAAAGCAATGAAGTGCTGATACATGCAACAAAATGAATGAAATTGAAAATATTATGCTGAGTGAAAGAAGTCAGTCACAGCCAGGCATGGTGGCTCATGCCTGTAATCCCAGCATTTTGGGAGGCCGAGGTGGGCAGATCACAAGGTCGGAGTTCAAGGCCAGCCTGGCCAATATGGTAAAACCCCGTCTCTACTAAAAATACAAAAATTAGCCAGGCGTGGTGGCATGCACCTGTAATCCCAGCTACTCAAGAGGCTGAGGCAGGAGAAGCACTTGAACCCAGCAGCAGGAGGCTGCAGTGAGCCGAGATAGTGCCATTGCACTCCAACCTGGTCCCACCTGGGAGACAAGAGCAAGACTCCATCTCAAAAAAAAAAAAAAAAAAGTCACAAAAGACCACTGCTATGGTTTGAATATCCCCTCTGAAACTTGTGTTGAAACTTAATTCCCAGTGTGGCAGTGTTGAGAGGTGGGGTCTTAAAAGGTGACTGGATTATGAGGGCTCTGTCCTCATTAATGGATTTATCCATTTGTGGATTGACAGATTATATGGGTTACCACAGTTGGCTTTTTGAAAGAAGAAAGAGATACGTGAGCTAGCACATGAGAGCACCTGAGCACACTCAGCCCCCTTGCCATGTCAGAGTCCCCACCAGCAAGAAGGCTCTCACCAGATGTGGCCCCTTGAACTTGGTCTTCTCAGCCTCCATAATTACAAGAAATAAATGACTTTTCTTTACAAATTACCTACTTCCAGGTATTTTGATAAGCAACAGAAATTGAACTAAGATAACCACATGTTATATGATTTCATATATGTAAAATGTCCAGAATAGGGAAATCTACAGAGACAGAAGTAAGTCCAGTGGTTGCTTAGGGTTGAGAGGGTGGCAATGGGGGGCAGTTAGAGGAATGATACCTAAAGGATACAGGATTTCTTTTTGAGGTGATCAAAATGCTCCAAAATTGATTGTGGTGATGATTATATATATCTGTTAATTTATTGAAAAATATTAAATTGTACACTTTAAGTAGGGTAATTGTATACATGTGAATTATACCCCAATAGAGTTGTTGGAAAAAAGCTTGAGCCCATTAAATATTAGGATCTATTTGTTATAACGGTTCAGCCTACCCTAAATAATATAACTCATAATATCACAATCCAATGATAAGCTTATTTTGATGTACATATTTACAGTTTGTTTTGCATGAATATAACTTTTTAAAATCAATGAACCAGCTAATATTCTGTAAACTGTACTTTTAACTTAAATGATTGTAACTACCTATGTTAATAAATATGTTTTTTTCATTTCATTTAATACCCAGCATTAAAAATTTTCTGTTTTATGGTAGTTCAACATGTTAATTTTAACAAACTACTAACCTTTATCATCCTTCTTTATTTTGTCAAAGTAATGTCAATTTTTTAACTTTTATTTTTCCATTTCCTTTTGTTCTTGTTATGTTTTACATTCTGGAAGATTTCCTCAACTTTCTGTGCCAATTCTTCTATCATATTTTAAATCTCCTATCCTCTTATCTTTTTCTCTGAATGGTCCTTTTAATAGTACCCTCTTCTTTTTCTATGTACGTAAAATCCTCTCTTATGTCTCTGAAAATATTAATTACAGTGTTTTGAAGTGTTTGAGCTCTATATTGTCTGTTTTCTCTGGGTTCTTTTTTTCCTGTTTGTCAGTTTTGGCCTCTGTATTTTACAATAGAGGATGCTTCAAATGTATGTTCTTCATTGGGTTTCTGTACATGTTTAAAGTAAGGCATGAGAATGTAACCGGAAGCTGTGAGTGTGGGAGTGTAGTACACTGACTGGTATGTCTCACTGTAGTCATGGGGTGGGTATGTGGTCCCTTTGTTTTGATTCCTCAGATGTCAGTATCTGCAGTTCTTTTGTGTTCACTGACAGTTTCTCCAGGCAAAAGTCCCCCAGCCTCCTGCCTTGCACACATAGGTATGGCTGCCAGTATTCTGACTGCTGAGAAAGGCAAGGGCACTGGTGGTTGCCCTGCTCAGTATAGAGAGTTTCCCTTGGTCCCTTTTTCGCCTCCTTGCCTTGCTTCTATCCTTAGCTGTGTGGCTGACCCAGGTCCAGAGTTTCCCCATCTCAGTTTCCCCCAAGGGCGCCATTCTCTCCTCACCCCACTCTACTTGGTTTTCCATCATGCTTTCTGCAATGAAGACCCTCTTGCCCAAGTCCTCAATGGCTTCCACCCTGCTGAATCCAAGGATGATTTTCTGCCCTCATTTTACTTAGCTTTTCAGAAGAATTCAGCACAGTTTTAGTATTCTCGTAGTCTAAAAAATCCTTATTGATTCCATGAAAGGCAATTTCCTGGCTAAACTTGGAATCCATTTCCCACAAACATTTGTAAATCTAAAATGGTCATGACACTCTCTGGCTTAAAACACATGAAAGCTTTTCATCACACTTTGAACGTATCCAGTTTTCCTTGCTGTGGCCCACAGACTCCACATCAGCTGTCCTCGCCTGCATCTAACTCATCTCTGACCGCCCTCTGTGCATTCAAAATGCGCCACTGGCCTTCCTTCTGTGGCTCAGACATACTCAACTTAGTCCTCTTCAGGGAATCTGCATTTACATTCTTCTCCACTAAGTATCATTTCCTCAGATCTTCCTAAGACTGGCTACTTCTTAGTTATTATTCAATTCTCAGCTCAAACAACTCAACCAATCCAATGACATATTCTCTCACCACTACTCCTGTCACACCTGTTATAGCAATATGTTCTATTGCCACCATGACATTTATAATCATGTAATACAATCTTGATTTTTTTTTCTTATTCTGAGTCCCCTACAAGAACGAAAGCCCCACATGGACAGAGGTGCTGTCTGTTTTGCTCCCAAATGTTATCAAACAGTGCCCAATACATAGCAGATCCTTGATAAGTATTTACTGCATTGATAAATGAAGTGGGTAAGTAGTCATGTGCTCAGTCCTCCATGGGAATCATTGCAATACTACTAAGTGAAGGATCCATTTTCAGCTCAGACTACCACCTAGATGGAACTCTTCCCACCAGAATAGATTTAAAGCATTCCTCAACCGTCATGGTACCCAAAAGTACTCATCACCTCAGGGAGCACAGAACTTCTACCTAGAAAGTCAGAAGACAGACCTCACAGTGTCGTTTCTCATCCATAGAAAAGTAGGCAACTAGTAAGCAGTAAAATCTTCCAATGAAAATATTTAAGAAAAATCCAGTACATTAAGAGGGGACATTGAGCAAGTGAGCAAGTAAATACTAAGAACTTAGCACAAATAAGTGCAGCATGTGAATAACAGAAAAATATCAGAAATAGCCTTTAAGAGAAATTATTCTCTTGGCCCCACTAGTTATGGATTCTAGCCACTTCTTTGATGTGAAATAACTAAAAGTTGCCATCAGAATTTGCTCTAAACATTTTATTATTTATATAACATAATTATGCATAGTAAGCTGCATTTAGGTACAAACAAAATGATAACAGATTAGTCAATTACCTAAGTCAGCAATTACCTAAGTTAACAAATCCTAACTTAAAGAATGTCTCTCAGTATTGTATGCATATAACATACAAACAGGTGGATACTATGCTTTCTTAACAATGTGAATACTTTTTGATTCTATAATTCTGCTTTAAGGAAGTTAACCTAAGCAACTAATTAAGAATATGAATTAATTTTTGGCTGTAAAGATAGTCATTACAATGTTATTTACAATAGCAATCTAAATGTCCAACAATAGGAGATTGGTTATAGTCATTCAAAAAATTATTCTATAGACAAACGTTTATTGGCATAGAATGTGGTCATTAGATTGAAAAAACACATTACAGAGCAATGCAATCCCATTCTATTTATTATATATGCATGTGAACATGTGAATATACGTGTGAATATGTAAATGTGGAAGAGACAGAATAAAAGAGCAAGGAAGGGCATACATGAAACAGATTTTATTAGGTTGGTGCAAAAGTAATTACTGCTTTTGCCATTGAAAGTGATAACAAAAGCCACAATTACTTTTGTACCAACCTAATAAAAATAGCTTTTCTGAACAGGAAAGATATTCCTTTTACATATTTTTTGTTTTTCTTTATCCTACTCTAATTTTTCCTATCATAAATAGTTGTCACCATTGTAATATGAGAAAAAAAACTGAATTTTTAATCAAAACTATGTTGGTGACCAGAATGGGTGTTTCTTAATTCATTTATTCTGTCTGAAAGTGCCACATATACATACACGGACAACAACACAAACTTTTAAGCACAAAATAGACCTATGTACCCAATGGACACTTGAAATTTGTATCTTTTCTTCACACAGTTGAACTGTCATTTCTCTTTACACCAGCTTAATTCTTTCACCTCTATAAAGTTATTATGCCCTGCTTCTCCCCTTAGCCCTCTTAACTGTCTTATTTATTTATTTATTTATTGACAGAATTTTGTTCTTGTTGCCCAGGCTGGAGTGCAATGGCATGATCTCAGCTCACTGCAACCCTGCTTGCTGGGTTCAAGCGATTCTCCTGCCTCAGCCTCCTGAGTAGCTGGAATTATAGGAGCCTACCACCATGCCCAGCTAATTTTTTGTATTTTTGTAGAGACAGGGTTTCACTGTGTTGGTCAGGCTGGTCTCAAACTGCTGACCTCAGGTGATTCACCCACCTCAGCCTCCCAAAGTGCTGGGATTACAGGTGTCAGCCACCATTCCTGGCCTTGATAGTGTTTTTATTCTTTTTTGCAGGCTCCTGGTTTTAGTCAATTTGGGATACTATAACAAACCCCAAAGGCTGGGCAGATTAAACAGCAGAAATTTATTTCCCACAGTTCTGGAAGCTGGGAAGTCCAAGACCAAGGTACCAGCTGGTTTGGTTCCTGGTAAGGGCTCTCTTGCTGGCTTGCAGACAGCTGCTTTCTTGCTGTGTCATCACATTCCTTTTCTCAGTTTATGCACATGAAGAGAGAACAAGACTTCTCCCTCTTCCTTCTTATGAGGCCACTAATCCCATCAGAAAGACCCCATCCTCATGGCTTCATCTAACCCTAGTCACCTCCCAAAGCCCCATCTCAAAATACCATCAAACTGGAAGGTATTAGGGCTTGAACATAGGAATTTGAGGGGAACACAAACCTTCAGTCCATAACACTTTCTTCTTCTGATTAAATATGAATGTTTCATAGGGCTCTGTCCTGATGTTCTACACATCCTCCATCCTTCAGACACACTGATGGTTTTTGCCACATCTTTTTAAAATCTCAAATATGTACTACTATCCCAGGGAGACCTAAGCTTCAACTCCAGACCTAAATCTCTCTGGAGTCCCACAAACAGCTCAAGCACACATACTCTTAAGTTTCTTCCCTTATCAAATCCTATCTTTTCTTTGTGTTTACCATAAGGGTAAATGAATGGCATGACCATGTACCCATTCACCTAAACCAGCAGACTGGGAGATCACCTACATTCTTCCCTTTATGATACAAAGAATCATATGGAGAATCACAGCAAGAGAAAAGAGAAATTGCTCAGTCCAGAACTTCAAGACCCAGAATTCAGACTTTAGTGTGAGAAGTGTGTCCTGCCTTGCACAGAACTATCAGCGGTTCTAGGTGCTAATGGAACCAAGCCCATACAACTCATAGATCTTAGCCTCTCTGGCCTGGTGGACGTATCATTTAAGTGGATCTCCAACAGCTGCAAAATATGAGAAAACTCTAGAAACTAGAAGAGCAGTGGGAGGCCTTTGTTCTAATCCCACAAAAGGCATTTCTTGCTGATTTGAGGTTTTGTAAGCAAACCAAAGTAAATGCAACCTTGAGCAGAGGTGAAGGCCTACTCCTCACCAGATTTGGCTTGCCTCACATTGGTCCTATAGATTTCTCAAATACATCTCAAATTTCCTTTTTCCACTTCCCTTCTTAGCTCATGCTCTAGCCATTTCTCTCCAAGATTAGGGCCCAGCTCCTAGTTTTCTCCCTCACTCAAATCTTTTCCAACTCTCACCTGTCCTCCACACTGCCCCAGGAGCCGCCTTTCTACCATTGAAAATCCCAGGATGGCTTTCCATCTCCCCCTGAAATAGAAATTCTCTCCTGCGGGCTCCTGCTGGCCCGTCCACACCTTTGCACCTGCATCCTCCACACTGTGGCTACACTTGCCATTCTCAAGCACTCTACGCTCTGCTTCCTCCACACAGTGCAGGTGCCATCGCTCACCCTGGCTCTCCTTGTGCCCATCCTCCCAACTCCTCTCCTATGAGAACCTCCCTGAGAACACTTCACAACACCACCCCCTAGAGGTTTCAGAGTTCCTTCCTACTTGCTCCCATCATTCCTCCAGGGTATAGCCTCCAGGGTAGCCAGACCTTGCCATATTTTATAGTAGGTGTTTTTTTTTTTCCCCCATTTATTTATTTTATTGCATTTTAGGTTTTGGGGTACATGTGAAAAACATGCAAAATTGTTGCATAGGTACACACTTGGCAGTGTGATTTGCTGCCTTCCTCTCCATCACCTACATCTGGCATTTCTCCCCTTGCTATCTCTACCCAGCTCCCCACCCCCCACCATCCCTCCCCTATTTCCCCCCAACTGAACCCAGTGTGTAGTGCTCCCCTCCCTGTGTCCATGTGTTCTCATTGTTCAACACCCGCCTATGAGTGAGAACATGCGGCGTTTGATCTGCTCTTCTGTCAGTTTGCTGAGAATGATGGTTTCCAGGTTCATCCATGTCCCTACAAAGGACCCAAACTCTCTCTCTACACCACACAGCAGGCACTTAGACGACAGGCATAGAGGCTTTTCACCTTTCTTCTGACATGTAATTTGGGGCTTAGACATAAATGTTCAAGGCATATTTCTGAATAAGTGGATTAAATAAAATAATGAACAAACCAAAGAATGACTGAATGTCACCCATGATAATAGGTATTCACCTCTATGGTGAAAACCTGCTTCACTATTGCTTAGAAATTCTTGCCTTGAGAACATTGAAATTGGACAGTGAGGTTAGCCTTGTGAAGTTATTTGGGTTACGTGGAAATCAGGGGAGTCGGAATAATCCAAAGAGAAAAAGGCATAAGATGCAGGCCTGAAGACATATGCAAGTTTCTATCATACTGGTGTTTTTTAAATAGCCACAAGGAGACATTGCAGCTCAAATCCACCTTTTCTTAGCAAATAAGCTCTAAAAGATGATCCAGAGAAAACAAATTCCACTGAAAGCAACGTTCCATTAATCAGGGGCTCTGAGATGTGACCTGCCCAGGCAGCTATTGGCCTCTTCTGCCATTTTATATTTCCTCTTTAATCAAATCCCTGGATGCTACAGTTCTCAACTTGCAGAGATTTAAAAGGCACTTTGATTAATGGACTTGATCAGTGTCCGCTCTTGTTTAACCATGGTGCTCTCTTCTGTGTTTCACACCCACATCAAACCATCCCCTTTTATTACATGAACTGAAGAATGTGATGGCCTGCCAGACAGCAGAGTAATTTATGAAAAATATATTTTTAAAGGGAGAGTATATTAAAGCTTGAAAAGAACTGAGCCTGTTGCTATTTTAATTTTAAATAGGCTATGCAAATAATTAAATGTCAGGTCATATTGATGCCATCAAATTTAGGAGAGTATAGATGGTATACAACCCCAGAGTCCTAGAGAATATTAAATCAGATCTATCAGAGCACTGCATCATATCCTGCTTTTGACATGAAACAACAGTATCGATTGAGTTAAAAATGAGCCAATTTTCAAAAACCTCTACCTGCTACAAACGTTTCCATATATACCACAGCTCTTTAAAAAGAGATAAAAAGAAATTGAGATGAATTCATAAATATATTTAAGCACTAAATCCCTCTTTGGTTTTTTATTTTTCTTAAGCCTCTCCTGCCTCACAAAAGCCTATTTCAAATATTGACTTCAAGGAGAAGATGGATAAGAACAGCCAGTATTCAGGGATAAGGTAATGGATGCTGCTCACTCTACTTTAGAACGGTTTAATTTGGATATTTACCTGAACTTCACTCATGGCTTTGTACACCTGAGTCTCAATCAGGCACACCAAAGCATACTGTGTACTGTGAGCTATATACTGTGTTCTGTGGTGCAGCTCTTTCAGGGTAGTAGGAAAGTGTTTTTAAAATCCTCTTAAAATGACATTGAGAAAACACAAAAATTGTCAGTGCATAAACATTTACTGTGCACCTACTATGTGCTAAGAATTCTGCTACATTGTAGAAGTGTCAGGATGAATAAGACAATGAGGAGAGGAGATAGCAGAAAACGTGCCTTTCTTCTTTTAAGTTGCCTAACTAGTGATTCAGGGAATTCTTCCTTCCAGAGTACCTAATAACTGGCTATCTCACAATGGCTCAGAATCAAACTGAATGTCAAAAGGAAACCAGTCTTGCATCCAAGATTGGGTGGTTGGCCAATAACCTCCAGTGACAAAAGCTTAGCATTAACCCTGGTAATTTGTCTCTCCATTGCCCATGGCAGACATCACTAATCAATTACAGCATTTGGCCATCTAATCCACAATTACTTATTGAGTGATTCCTACATGTCAGCACTCTAATAAGCACAGCAGACCCTACAGTGGACGAGACAAACAAAGTCCCTGCCCTCTTGAAGCTTACATTCTTACGGGGAAATGAGGCAATACACAAGGAAGATAATTTTAGATAATAATAGGTGACAGGAATACAATTAGGCAAGGAAAGGGGACAGCGTGTGCCTGAGGGAAGTGGGGAGAGGAGACACTTTTTAGCTAGGGTGGTCAAAGTTCTCTCAGTAGAGGTCACATTTGCAGAGAAACCACGAGATCTATTCCACCAGCTCCTCCTCAGGACAGCATTCTGGGCAGCCATTACCAATCAAATGTTGATCAGATGTTTCTATGCTATCAGTAAGGCATACTTGGGGATGGAGAAAAAGCCAAGGCAAAAAGCATTCAATGTAGCTATGGGATACATATTTAACAAAATAAAACATTGCAAGATTGAAAGAAAATTTGAAATATTGGATTCTAGTCTTATTTTAACATTTTAGACTCTCAGCTTCCTCATCAATGAAATGAGAAGGTTGGATGAAATAATCTATGAAATTCCTTTTAGATCCTGTGGTCAATAATTCCAACTAAGAAGTAAAGTGGGTTTTTAGACAATTGGAGAGAGAGAGTAGTTTAAGTAGAAAAGTATTTTTGTAAAAGAGGTCATTTGAAGAGTCAGAGGAGACATGAGATGTAGCTATGGCTTCCTGGAGGCTTCTGGGTGACCAGCAGCACCACAGTCAGCTCCTGGTTTTGCAAACAGCTTCAACTACCATCATCCAAAGCAGTTTTCACCTTGAATTCTGCATATAAGCCAATTGGTGTGGTCTTCTCAGCCGTGTGCACATTCAAAATTTCCAGCATTGCAATCTGTCATCTGCTCATCTCAGAACACAAAGACCTACGCGAAGGCAAATCATCATGTTGTGAGAGAAAGAAGAAACGGTTATTAGAGATTACCAGGAAAGAATCCACCTTTCACTGCTGCCTGCGACAGGAGAGCCACCACTTTCAGAAGTGCCACAGGAGAGAATTACAGGTTTGCACAGTAATGATGGGTCTGGATCAAGACTCAGGTATTTATTTTTTAAATTCTTGATTTTGCTCTACAATAGCGTTAAGGACAAGACCCAAGTGCATTAAAATGTCCCCTTTTTATACAGGCGGTCGTTCAAGATTAGGTCCTTAGCCATAACCCAGATACTTACATGTTACTATGATACTGTGAGTTTGGATGATAAATGATTCAAATGCATTTTGTGGGTACAAAGTGCTTCATAAATACTTAATCTCTGGAGTGATTTCAACTTAGAATTTCTGACTTTATTTGGACTTCTCTTTATCCAAGCCATACCAGGTCCTTGCTCCATTTGTAAATATGCAATCTTCCACACAGGCCTCCACACCACTACCCCTGCTGCTGATGGATGCTGACCTGGGTCTTGCATCCAGGCAGACTGAGAGAGGCAAGTGAAGAGAGGAATGGTCTCTTGAGTAACCTACGATCCAAGAATAGCCCTGCTGATTTACTGTATCTCCCATTTTCCATTCTCTGGTGCAAAGATGGAACTATCTTTGTGACCTCTGCCAGATCACAGAAATGGATGTTTTCATGAGAGGATGCCCTCTCCAGAGAAAAGCACATGATAGCAATCCAGCATTTTGGACCCACCAATTGTTCATCCACCAAATCACAGCCGCACCTTTCTGCCAGGAGCAGAGCAGAAGGGTGGCCAGGGGCTTGCTTTCTCTAGGAACATACAAGAAATGGCAGTACAGGTGTCATTTCTTCTATTTCCCTCCTAAAATAACGCTCCTGAAGACACTCGCTCAGCATGGCTTTGGCCTACACTTCAGAGAGCCCTGAGGATCAGGCTGGAGTCTACTGCTGTGCTCTGTAACTAACCATCAGAGAATGTGTGGTTAGTTACAGAACACAGCAGCAAAACTACTTAATCTCTCTGGTCTTCAGTCTTCTCATTTATAAAATGAAGGTTTGGGTCCGTCTCTTAGGCATTAACATCACGGTAGCCTATTTGGTGAACAAGCCTGGTTTGAAATCCTGTCTGGCACTTACAGCTTGTGTTGCCTGGCCTCAATTTTCTTGTCTGTATTATGGAAATAATACCTACTTCAAAGAGTAACTGTAAGAAAGAGATTAGTTAAGCACATAGCACAATTGTTCAACTGCAGTAGCTGTCTCACCTTATTTTTATAGGGAGAGTCCTCTTACGTTACCATTCAACAGAATTCTCTTTCCCATGGAGGGGCTTACTAAACTTGAGCACCTCCAAATCCAATTTGACAACAAAATTGCAGAGCAGCCCAAACCCTATTTGAATGAAGAGTTTATCTGATCATTTCTGTAGAAGATGAATATCCCAGGCTCATCACACCTCCCCGCTCATTAAACCTGTGAGAACAACCAGGCAGGCCACACGAAAAGGAGAAAGGAAAAGCAGGCCCCCAGGAGAGAGTGTTAAGTGTATATATATATCTGTTCTATTATCTTAGTGGCTTGGGACAACAATTATTTTAGTTTATCTCATGACTTTGTGGGTCCGGAATTCAGGCATCGTTTATCTGGGTGATGATATCAGCTGAGGTCGGTCTGTGGTATTTAGATGTCGAGTGGGCTGGACTGGAAGGTCCAAGACAACTTCACACATGGTTTGGGGGCTGGGCTCAGCTGGGACTGTCTAATGGAGCATCCACCCATAACTGTACCAACAGGGCCATCTCAGGGCCTCAGACTTCTTACACGGTAAGGTGACACTTCGAGACAGTGTTTTGAGAGACCAAAGCAGGAGCTTCAAGCTTCTTCTAATCCAGCCTTGGAAGTCATGCAGCGTCACTTCTACCACATTGTGTGAGCAAGTCATCAAGGCTGGTGCAGAGCCAAGGAGGAGAATAAGACTTCACAGCTCAGTGGGACAAGTAACAGAGATTTTACAGCCATCTTTAATCTATCTCAATATCTGAGCCTCAATTCTGCTCTGTAGAATGGGCTATGGGCAGACCTCTCCCATCTTCGCATCCTTTCCAGTGTCACTGCCAATGTCTTTAATATCTAATGAAGAAGCCAAAGGCAAGAGGTCACAGGGCAACAAAAAATCTACAAGTAGGGCCTAGAGGCTCCCCTGACTTACCACCATCTCAAAATATCTGCTGTGTTCAACTGCCTTTCATCAGCCTGGAATCCAGAAAGCCAAAGACTCTCTCAATGTCTGCTTCACAGAGACCTGTACTGTGGATGGGAGGCCATCTGGAGGCTGGCACCGCTGGGATGCTCTCTGTCAACTACTGTTTTCCTGAGGCAAGCCTGCTGACGTGGGGTGGGGGGGGGGTCATTTCCTCAGGAAGGACAGGGAAATTGGGTGTCTGAAAAGGCTGTGTCCTTTTGCAGCTGTTAGCTATTGTGCTAGAAGAATTCAGGCCCTATTAGGTTTCTCAGGGTCCCCAAGCCCTTCCCATTAATTGTGAGCATCCAAGGGCTTGCAACAACAAAGCGTTGATTTTTCATATTCTGCCTTTGCTGTGGGTCATTGTGGCTTTGTTCCACATCATCTTTACTCTATAACCAGAACTGAGAAAGCAGCTTCTGTCTGGAACAGCGTCAGTTGCCATCACAGAGGGAAAGCTAAACACAGTGATTCTTAATCCTTCTACTCAGAGGCTACACCTGTCAGTTACACTCATGTGTCATTGGTTAAAGCAAGCCAAATGGTCACACTGCATTCAATAGAGCAAGAATATAGAATCCTCCCACTGCAAGGAGAAGCCCCGCAGAGGAGAGTGACACAATATTTGGTGAACATTAATATGATCCTCCACAGTCTGTGCTCTGGTAACCAAATACACAGTTCCCTCCTCTCCTCTCACAGCAGAACACACTTCCTGCTCCCCAAGGGAGACAACCCAAAACTCCCCTCCAGGCACCGTTTGGAGCTGAAAGTCCAGGATCCGTGCTGAGGCAGGAGCCTCTCCAGAGCAAGGTTGAACACACCTCCTTTTGACGGAGACAACTAAGAAATGGCAAGGCAAATCACCTGCTCCCACATACAAACCCAGTATGCAACTTGGGACAGGGACACAATAAACACTCTCATTTGGAAACAGAAGCATGGGAGACACAGCAGTCACAGACCCACGTCATTTTAAAGTCCCCCCCCCAGGGTATACCCGAGAAGCCCTTTTCCTAAGGCTGGGGACTATTCCTTGACGAGCCCCACTGATCGTTTTCCCTTGGAGAAACTTCCCGGCCCATTGCTCTCTCTTGCCCCGGGGCTCTGCCCGCTGGGAGGGCCTCTCAATTTCCTACCTGCCTGGGCTGTAGCTGAAAATGGCCTTAGAGAATGTGCATTCCCTGGGGTGCCAAGCAGGCCTTCAGCCTGCTTCCTACCTATAGATGTCGGGCATCCAAGGCTGTTTTCAGTCTCAGATAGGCACAGTCTCTTTACTCCAGCCACTGGCTCCTTCGCCTGTGCAATTCTCTTGCAACGTAAATTGGTTTCTTCTGTGTTTGAGTCTAGTCTGTATCCAGAACCACGAAAGATAATAATAAAATGATTACTTTTGCTCCAGGACGATTACTTTTAAGTTAGCTTGTTATGCAGCTCTAGATAACCAGAAGAGCATTGTTTAAAGAATAGAGGCTGGGCGTGGTGGCTCATGTCTGTAATCCCAGCACTTGGGAGGCCGGGGCGGGCGGATCATAAGGTCAGGAGATTGAGACCATTCTGGCTAACACAGTGAAACCCTGTCTCTACTAAGAATACAAAATAAATTAGCTGGGCGTGGTGGCTCGCGTCTGTAGTCCCAGCTACTCAGGAGGCTGAGGCAGAAGAATTGCCTGAACCTGGGAGGCAGAGGTTGCGGTGAGCCGAGATTGCACCACTGCACACTCCAGCCTGGGCAACAGAGCCAGACTCCATCTCAAAAAATAAAAAAATAAAAAAAAAATACAGATACCCAGGCCCACTCAAGGCCGATTCAATCAGAATCTCTGGCAGAGAAGCCTCCACAGCACTGATTAATTTCTCCAGGTGATTTCCTGCGGTCAAGGGTTGAGAAGCTGCTGATCTTCTATTGGTGACACCAGTGAAGAAACCCAGAGGCCAAGGCAAAAAGCCATCTCTGGTTTCTCCTTACCAGAAACTACCATTTTTTTTTTTTTTTTTTGAGATGGACTCTCACTGTGTCGCCAGGCTGGTGGACGGTGGCACAATCTCAGCTCACTGCAGCCTCCGCCTCCTGGATTCAATAGAGTCTAGTGCCTCAGCCTCCCAAGTAGCTGGGATTATTGGTGTGTGCCACCACATTCAGCTAATTTTTGTATTTTTAGGAGAGATGGGGTTTCACCATCTTGGCCAGGATGGTCTTGATCTCCTGACCTCATGATCCACTCACTTCCGCCTCCCAAAGTGCTGGGATTACAGGCGTGAGCCACTGCACTCATCCAGAAACTACTTTTTTATTGTTTCCCCCACTGCATTCACTTAGTGTATACAGCCTGCTACAATTCAGTTAGTATATATTACCAGTGGTAAACAAAGTTCTGGAAATTACATCATATAAGGAAAGTCTAGCAAAAAAAAAAAAAAATGGGAATGCACATAATCCTGAGAAGAAAAGATAAGGCACAATCTCAGCATTTACTTATTTTCACATATTTAAGTAGGCATGGAAAGCTTTTTTCTGCTCACTAGAAAGCAATGGTTAACCATTAGATAGAAATTACAAGGAAAAAGATTATGCTCCATACAAATTTCTTTTTTTTTTTTTTTTTTTTTGGCCTTCACCTCTACCCTACCCTCTAATTTTTTTAAATAAGCTAGAGAAATCACTTTTTCCTAACAGCGGTTATGGAACTAACTCTCACTATGGTAGTGATGTGGGCTATTTACAGATTACCTGGCATTCACTCCTTCTGAGCACAGGATAGGACTTCATTTCCCCACCCCTTCCAGGTTAGGAATGGCCTACTGGCTAGCCTTGACCAAAGACATGCGATTGGAAGTGCTATAGATTACTCCACCCAAAAAACTTCAAGTGCCAGTGTGCAAGTTCTCACATCCCCTGTCTCTCTTCTGGGATATTGGCATGTAGAGGCACCGTTAGCCTGAGTCCTGAGAGAGTCCATGGAACAGAGCCCCCAGCAAGATTGACAGCTCAATACAGGATGCCCAGTTACATCTTAATTTTAGGAAACAAATAATAATTTTTAGCATGCAATATCTGAAACATACCTATACTAAAAAAATTCACCAATCATCTGAAATTCAAATTTGAATGTCTTGTATTTTTCTTTGCTAAATCTGGTAACCCTATCCTTAAATGATCCACTGTAGTCATGTAACATCAGGAAGAAATAAACCTTGTTATTTTAAGCCACAGAGATTAGGGATTGTTACTGCCAAATAACTTAGCCTATCCTGACTTAACAACTTCTAATCTTTGATGAGAAAATATGGTGATGAGGCCTAAGTGTAGCCCCAATATTTGAAAGGAAGAAGGCAGCTTCTGTACATAGTAAAAGAGAAACTTGGGTGCTCTGGGATACAATTTGAGAAGAAAGGATGGGTGAAAAATTGGTATAACACAGCCTCAGCCATCGGGGAATTTCACCTCTACTTGGAAACTAAAAATTAAAAAAATAAAAAAGAAAGAAAAATATAATGGTAGAGAGAAGTCCTGAGAATAAAGAGACCACGTGAGTTTGGAGTACACACAGAAGGACTTCATGGGAAAAGTTTTGCCTGGCCAGGAGATAACCAAAGAAGCAGGACTAGGGTTGCACAAGGGCTGAGTATCGCAGTTTGTGAGGTTATTTTCCAGAATTTCCAGAGTATACAGGACCAGCTGTCCCTGCAGGGCTGGAGATAAAATGCTAGGTGGTGTGGAAGTTGTAAGAATCAAAATAGGCCGGGCGCGGTGGCTCTCACCTGTAATCCCAGCACTTTGGGAGGCTGAGGCGGGAGGATCACGAGGTAAGGAGATAGAGACCACCCTGGCCAACATGGTGAAACTGCGTCTCTACTAAAAATACAAAACTTTGCTGGGCGTGGTGACGCGCACCTGTAGTTCCAGCTACTTGGGAGGCTGAGGCAAGAGAATTGCTTAAACCCGGGAGGTGGATGTTGCAGTGAGCCGAGATCGTGCCACTGCACTCCAGCCTGGCACCTGGCGACAGAGAGACTCTGTCTCAAAAAAAAAAAAAGAAGAAGAAGAAAAAGAATCAAAAAGTCTCAAAAAAAAAAAAAGAAGAAGAAGAAAAAGAATCAAAAATGAAGTTACTAATTTTTTTTCTGTAAAAAAAAAAAAAAAAAAAAAAAACACCTGACAAGCCAGGCACAGTGGCTCACCCCTGTAATCCCAGCAGTCTGGGAGTCCGAGGCAGGTGTATCACCTGAGGTCAGAAGCTCAAGACCAGCCTGGTTAACATGGTAAAATCCCCATCTCTACTAAAAATACAAAAATTAGCCAGGTGTGGTGGCAGATGCCTATAGTCCCAGCTACTCGGGAGGCTGAGGCAGGAGAATTGCTTGAACCTGGGAGACGGAGGTTGCAGTGAGCCAAGATCCTACCACTGCACTCCAGCCTGGCTGACAGAGCAAGACTATCTTGGCAGGCGGGATAGGGCACGGAAACCTTGACAAATAGAGCTAGGGAAGGCTAAGAAGGAAGTGTTGACACACTTGTATGCCTGATAATAAAAACTAACACAAAAGACTCTGCAAAACCACAACCTTGCTCAAAGGCCATCACAGGCTTACTCACTGAATAACAACAAAAAAAAAACTTCTGCAAGGACATCCACTCAGCAACTGCCTCTAACCTTGGACTGGCAACCCCTTTGTTATTGATCCTTGCAGCCAAGGATAACCATTTCAAAACAAGTATGAAATCCTCCTCATTTTTTCTTTAAAAACCTTTCTCTTCCTTTTTTCCTTTGCCTCCTTGAATATGCACGTAGTTTACTATCGCACGCATAGTCCCATTGCAATGCCCTGCTCCTGAATAAATACCTTTCTTTAGAGAGCCTCTCTCCGTGTGTTATGTAGGTTGCCAGTGGCCAGCTGGACCCAAGTTTACCAGACTTCTCTGAAGCTGAATGATTGAGTGCATCCACAAAGCCCACGTCGGTGCCTCTGGCAGGCAGTGGTGATGAGACTGAGTAAAAGCACCTTGGTGGGGGGTTGAAAGGGAAGATATTTCAAAGCACAAACCCAGACACTTTTACTACCTTTTGTTTGAAGCATCAGTGTTACAGTAAAGCTCCTTGGCAGCAAGGGTCCGGCTCTCTTTATCTGCATGTGTCCCCATCCCACATGGATCCCATGCTTAGCCCATGGCGGGTTCAAAAAGCATAGAATGTATGGAGGAACAGGGCTTGCTTTGTATGTATTGCGACACCCCTTTAGCCGCGACAGTAACGCCTTTTGGCCACCAGGGGGAAGCATGGTGTCTCAAACTAGAAACTGCTCCGGGCTTCAGAATCCGAGAGGAACAGTGAGTGATTCACAAAAGCCAGTTGGTGCCTGGATGCCAGTCTCTGCCAGCATGTTCACGGGATCATGGCAAAGGGGGGCAGACAACAGCAACGCAGTCATTGTTCTTCCATAAAGCTATATGCATCTAACGTAAAGGATTATCCTTCCTTTGGAGATTGTCCTTTTCACTTTTGTCATTCAAGCATCCTTTCTTTTAAGAATGGTGGTAACCACATGCGGTAGAGTTTTTTTGGTTTACTGTTAATATTCTCATGTAAACAAATAAACAGTGGCAACCTTTCTGCATTCCAGAATGTTTATAGAAAACTACTTTTTAGTCTTGTGAAATCAAAACACAGAGACCCATTAGCATGGAATGTGGGGATGAGCTCGGCAGCATAGGGGGGCAGTGACCCCCACCCTGGCTCCCCAGCCTTCTGCCCTGCCACCCACAGCTCCCTCCTTTCTGCTCACCCCTTTCCCGGTCAACAGGTCAGCTCAGGGTCCTGCTTCCAACTTCCTCCTCCTAGATAAAGCCGGTTCTCAACAAAGAACCTGCCATCCACAGCTTATGCCTCAGAGAGAATTTAAGTCACTCTTTTGCTGTCTCAGGAAACCATGCCTTACCAATCTTATCTCTGATTCCAGCATGCAGGTCTGTGTGGCTAGTTCAAGGAATTTCAGCTTCAGCAGGCAGAGGAAAATACCAGCGTGGAAGGCGGCCCGCAAAGTGTTGAAATCCTGCCGTCCAGGGAGCCTGCAGATCCCACCCCCTCTACTAGAGAGTTTGCTGGGGAGCACTTCCAGTGCAGGGAACAGGGTCCTCAGCTAGGGTGGCCCCAACTGCTGATTCTTTCTTTATCTTTGTAGATAGTCACTCATCACCCCCATAAGCACTGTGATATTCCCATCCTGCTGACAGGGACCCCTCCATCTCGTAGATCATTGCAGACCTGGTGAGAGATGTCGCCCCAAATCATCGAGGTCCTGCTTCGGTTACAAGTCAAGGGATGTTCTCTGTAAGTGCCCTGTGTAATATGGTTGTATTTTTGCAATGATTACACCACACGAATCAGCAGGGCTGCAAGGAGGCTACCACAGGAGGCTACCTTGCCAGTGTTACAGGCGCCACACAGAAGCACAAGAAGATGCTGCCTTCAAAGAGATCTCACAAATGCTCCCAAACTGCCAGAGCTGGAAAAGAGATGATGACTGTTTGGTGGGACTAAAGAAGGCTTCATACACTGGGCCTGGAACAATGGGTAGGTTTCTGACCGGCAAACATGAAAGGCAGAGCCTATCTGTCAAAGATACAGCCTGAACTAAGGTTCCAGCTAGGAAGGACAAAGCTGTGTCCAGGACATGCGGCCCAGCGGAGCTTGGCCAAGATATCAGGCTGAGTAGCAGGAAATGGATGGAAACAATAACAGAAGGCAGGAGGGCATGGCAGGCAGGCAGAGGTGGGCCCAAGTCCCACTGCCCCAGTGGACCATGTGCTGGCCTTGGCTGGCTTTCTAAGTCTCCACTCTTTGACCCTCACATGTGAATAACAACCTTCACTCGGCAGAGAATTAAATAAGGGAATCGGTGTGCAGCTGGTATTCCATTTTAGTCCACAAAATCAAGGGTGAAAAAAATGTAATTTTTACTTTTTTCTGACTCAATTTCTGTTCCAAGCCCCATTGCACCTAAGAGCAGAAAGGTCATTTCTTCCTGTCAGGGTTCCTGCTATAGGAGGTCCTGCAGGCCCGTCAGTCCTTTCTCTGACACCTCTGTCTCCACCTGCTCCTCAGGTGTGACCCACGCTCACCGCACCTCCATCCTTCTCATTCCTGTATTAGTTTGCTAGGGCTGCCATAACAAAGAACTATGCATGGAATGGCTGGACATAGCAGCAGCATATTCTCACAGATCTAGAGGCTAGAGGTCCAAAATCAAGGTGCTGCAGGGCTGTGCTCCTTCCAGAGGCTCCAGGGAAGAAGATGCTTTGCCTCATCCAGCTTCCGGCAATGGGCAACATCACGGCAGCCTCTGCCTCCACCTCCACATGCCCTTCTCCCTCTGCACACGTGGCTCTGTGTCCAGATTTTCCTCTTCTTGTAAGGGTGCTAACTCATTGAACTAGAGCCCACCCTCATCCAGTATGACCTCATCTTAATTTAACCTACAAAAACCCTATTTCCAAATCACGTCACATTCTGATGTTCCTTCCAAGTGGGTATGAATGTGAACAACTGTTCAGCCCAGTGCACCAAGAGACACCTTGCAGCCTAAAGATTTCCTCTGTTGTTTCTGTGCCTCTCAAAGGCACTGGAATCCCTCAGTATGCCCCTGCTCTGGGATGAGAAAACAGCCCTCTACCCTCTGATATCTCATATCCTTCCTTTGTTCTACTCAGCAAAGGGGGCTCACTTCCCCACTCCCAGACCCCATGAATCCGTCCTTCCCCAGGCAGCACGGCTGACGGCAGAGAAAGAGACATCCCTGCTCAGAGATCCCAGCACCCAATCCCTTATTACTCCTTCGCCACCCACACCACTACTCTCTTTTCCCTCCCCAACCTGGGAAAGTTGTATTTATTTACCAGATGTTCTCCCACATCTGTTGGGTTTTACCTTTCCATAAGGCTTGAACTTCTAAAACTCAAAAGCCAAGAAAAGATCTCTTTCTCCAGAACTTCACCTGTTCTGACATATGCCTCGCTGGCAAAATGAAGCAGGGAGATCTGGTAAGAAAATGCCAAGAATAAAATGATTAATAATGTGAAGAGAGCATCTACCACCTCAAATCGCCCAACTCATTGAACCTGCGTGAGGATCCAGCATTGTGCCTGGTGTATACAGCTCAGTGCACCGACACGACCAACCGCCTGGGTCTGCTTTACTGTCAGTGTTAAAGGCAGGAAAGTACCTGCCAAAGCAGGACAAGGTGGTCACCCATGGTAAACATCAGTTACCCTCCCCAGCCCACGGAGAAAATGACCCAGGGAGACTACAGCTCAGGGACTGAACAGCCCAAAGGCCTGAACAAATGAGGAAGTTTCTCCAACAAAGGCTTTCTTTGACAGGGTAACCAGCCATAATTTCTGAGCATTCCAGGAGTGCTGTGCAGACTCACAGGTATTTGGCAACCAGTGGGATAAGACAAAGGTGCCATTGAGGATGTTTACAGCCAACCCCACCCAGGAGATAACCTCAAGGTCTTCCCTTGCACTTGGCCTTTCCGTGACTCGTCCGCAGCAGCTCCCTCCCTCCACCACATGAAGGACAGGACGCTGCATGTTCTGTTTCAGTATTCTTGAGAATAAAAACATTGTGGGTTGTTCCATGGAATTGGTTCTCATCCATTTTCTTTCCTTTGACTATAGCCAGGACAAGCATCTAATTCTATAGCTTGTCCATGGAGTGGAAAAACAATTTGGATTTTCACAATCTGAAACCTAATTTCTGGTAGGAAGGTACCATCTGGTGGATATTTGTGAAACTGCTCACGTCCTGCATTTGAAAATGAGCATCTGGGGGCAGCGTGCCTCCCTGAATGTCAATGGGAACGTTGCTCCAAGAGGAGGAGAGCTCCACACTCAATGTGGATGATCCCCTTAACTATGTGACACTGCATATGTGACCATGTGTGAAGCAGTGTCATCCCTGTTTGCAGTTTGCCCAGTTTACAACAAATTCAAATCGCTTCTCATTGTCTCTTCCTCTCAAGCGTGCCCCTTGCTCCTCTGTGACAGGCACATTGATCTATGAGAGTTGTCTCCTGAGAAATCTAGTCATACCTCAGGCAAACATTTTCTAATTGGTGCGCCCACCCCTCTGTGGGTATGTTTGCACACTGTCCTGGGCTCTTTGTGGAGGGTCGCCCCCTTTGCTCACTGCAGCCCCTCTCTCTGAGACTCTGCACTCTCAACGGGAGGTCACAGGGTGTCTGACAGGTTTGTGGAACTAACCCCCAAACAGCAGGGTGAGCAGGGGTGACTATTCACTCAAGCCGGGCAGTCAGATTCTCACTCTCTTGAGATCTGGAATCAATATTCAGAAACCACGAACGAGTGTGGCTGCATCTGCGGTGGGGTGGACCCCAGCACATGTGCACAAAGCAGCAGCCCTGCCTGGCCTGCCGAGCAGAGGGCGCTAGGGAGACCCTTCTGCCTCTGCTGTGGGGCAGTCCACATCCCTGAGCTGCATTCTGGCCCTTGGACTTCCTGTGTTATTCTAACAATGAATCCCCTTGACTACCGAAGCAGGATCTGGTGGTTGCTTACATTTAGTATTATGCATTTAGACAGACAGACAGACATGCACGCACGCACACACACACATATCTGCTGCTGAGGGTCTATCAGCAGATCCTGAAGCCTGCCTCAGGAGATCTCACAGAAATTTAAAAAAAAAGAAATGCTTCTAATAAAAAAAATGTCAAGGGATTTCAGGTTCCATGTAACGTCTCTAGTCAATGGGGAGATAAACCAACCTGCCCCAAGCCTGTTCGAAGGTTTCAGCAAGGGAGGCCACTAAGCCTCTGCCCCAACTGAAGGGCAGGCTGTCTCCACAGGCAAGATCATCCCCTGTGATGCAAACGGTTTGTGGAGGAAGCACATGGTGCAGGAGGAAGGAGGCACTCCCTCCCCAAAAGAAGGAACTTGGAGTCTTGGTGGGGAGAGATGAGGCAGCCAGAGAGCGTCTCTGCTGCCTGGGCTCCCTGGAAGCAGAGCCTGAGCAGAGTTCCGTGGGCAGGAGGTTTCTTAAGGAGTGTTCTCAGCTCCGTAACTGTGAAAGGAAGGGAGATGGGGCAGGAATGGGTAGAGGGAGGAGCTAAGCTGCGAGAGGGCACAGCAGTAACCTCGGCCCACCCCACGGGGACCTTTGGAGTTTTAATGGCCTGTCAGGCTTGCTCACAGTGGGCTAACACGGCCTGGCTTTGTCCTTCTGTGTCAGTCAGTCACTGGATGTGTGCTGCCCCACAAACGCTGAGACTGGGACGAAGAGGGTCTCTACAGCCTATAGCCAGGGCCTGTCTGCTGACGGGGTCCTAGCAGTGGGGTGGCAAGTCCTTCCCTGTGTGAACACCAGAAGGGTTCCTCATGTGATCTTTACTGCCTTGTTAAGGTGTTGTGCTCACTAGGACATGGCATCGTCCTCATTCTGTTCCTTCAGTGAGAAACTGACAGTTTAAATTAAACTATATGCCAAAGGCCAGGGCCTAGGTGAGGAATATTATGAAGGCATCATCCATTTTGTTCCGTTTCTACTTTTGCTCCTTTGTCCCTTCCTTTTACATACGATTCTCCCCTCTTTTTTGTTTTCTCCCCTCTCTCCTTTCCCTCCTTCAGTTGTTTTTCTTTTCCCACAAGATAACCAACAGGACGGGCTAATTCATACTGTGGAGTAAATGACTGCGAACTAATCATTCCAGTCCAGTGTGATCTTCCCCATTCCTGCTGCCATCCAGATGTGCGTCATAACTGGGTTTAGATCATGTCCTATCTGATCTCCCTTCTCCATTTCTTTTCTAGTCCATCTTGACCACTGAAGCCACACGAAGCATCACTAAATGCCACCTTCATCATGTCACTCCCTTGTTCAGGAGAGTACAGTGTCTCCCCAGTCCCTTCCATGCCCGGTTCAAGCAGCACTGGCCCAGGAATCAGAGGCCCAAGGGATCATGTAGCTCAGAGGTTAGGAGCATAGGCCCTGGAGCCCAATGGCTGTGTGAGTCTCATTTCCAACAATTACCAGCTCTGTGACTTTGGGCAAAGTATTTATCCTCTTCTGTCTCAGTTTCTCCATCTGCCAAGCAAAAATAACAAGCTGCAGTGAGGACTTGATTAATCTAGCTAGTACATCTACAGCACTTACAATAGGTGCTTGATCATCTTAGCCGTTGGTCGTATTATTTGGACTATTAATCACTGAGTATCAAATACCTAAGTGACCCCAACCTTGGACAAATCACTTCACCTTGCCAAGGAGGGGTCTCGGTGTCCTCATGTTTAAATTGAGGGGATTGCCTACATCATTCTTCAGGTCCTGGCCAGCCCGAGGATTCAGTTTCTCTCATTCTTATCGTGTCATTCAAGGCTCACCCATCCACATGCATTTCCACACTACAGCTATAGTTTTGGGCTCACTCTTGTATAAGCCTTTGTTCCTACTCCTGTTCAGCCTAGCTCCTATTCCTGCTCCCTTCAGTGTGTTGTCAGTCTTACTAGATTATAGGACAGAAATGGGTCGCTTTTATCTTTGTGTGCACACAAGGATCTGGAATAACTTCTTCTACACAGGTTTTTTGGAAGTATTTATTGACCAAATTGATGCGGAGCATGGAGTGTTTGGCCACTTTCCAGCTATTCCGCTTGCCAGACTCTACCCCTCTGGAGCCACTCCTCTAGCAGAAGCCCTGGAAACGCTCTGGCTTTTCCAATTGCCAGATTAATTTGCTACCATCTGTCACAAAGTATGAGTTTCTGGAGGCCGAGAGCGCATCTTCTCCCAGAGGCTTAGCACAATGCCCCATCCAACCCCAGGCAGAGGTAATTTATACACAAAAAAAGACCAGGGTCATGCTGCAAGAGGGGAATGAAGATGGAAGTTGGAAGGAGACAAACCATTGCAGCCTTCAGTTTCCCACTCAATTTGCATTGACCAAATTTTAGGAATACATTTCTAAATGTTCAGAAAAAGTAGTGTCTTTGCATAAAGGAATCTTCCAGAAAGAAAAGAACAACCTAGCTATAATGTTCATTATTTTGTATATTAACACCTGTGGCACCCACCGTAAGTTGTTTGGGGTTAGACCATGATAAGAGAAGAAATTGACAAAAATTCTTAAGATCAACAGGAGTGGGAAAGGGAGGTAAGAAGTGACATTTTTTTCTAGAGGTATCAGTGATAAAACCTGTAATACAGAATAAAGAAGCCACCACAATGTGAATGCATAGGGCAGCTTTGGACCCGTGCCTTCTACCTAGGAGGTCAACAAATACATCCCTACTATGTTTAATAGATGTATATTTGGACCCGTTACACTGGGCATACTAAGAACATTCACTAGAATTTCCAAGAACTAGAATATTCCTTTACAGAGTAACCAAATTTCTAGCAACTATAGCCCTCTGGCACATAGCCAGGACTGTAGAGGTCAGGTAGGAAACACCACAGCATCACTGTTCCCCTGTGCCACCAACGGATGTGCATTCAAGAAGCACAGAACAAACAATTCAAGCCTGAGCAAATCATGTACTTGCAAGCAACATGTTAATTGCAAAGCCAATTCAATCTGCTGGGAGTCCCTTTTGTGCTGCAGATAAAATTCTAAAAACGAGTGCAAACAAGAAATGCTTCTGAATCCAAGGTCTGGTATTTCCCAGTTTCGCCTTGCCAACCTACCCAGCCAATGCTAATCTCCATTGTTAACGCCATGTAGTTTGGTCTCTGATTAATCTGATTGAAGGACATGTGCCCAGTGTCTCTTATTAACGCTTCATGGGATGGTTCCTAACCTAGGGCTTGCTGCCATTTGCTACAAACACAATACAGTGGTTACAGGTTGACTTTTGGGCGGTAATTTCTAGCATCTTGCCTGGAGCTGTTGGAAAAAGCCTCCTCTATATGTGCTGCTTCAAAATCCTGCCCCCTCCTTAAAAAGCACATTTTATAAATCTCATATATTCAGAGTAAATATAGCAAAAAAATTTTGAGGGGCTGTGGTCATGCTGGAGACAACCAGAGCGGGAACTGCTCCCTCCTCACCCTGAAATGTATCACCTATCCTCTCCTCCATTGCTTTCCAAGAAGAGGAGTGACCCCTCACTCTTTTCCAAAATTAACCCACTTCTCCCTTACTTTCCATCCCGCAATCTCTTACCACTTGTGGGAGCTTGAGTCAAAACCCACCCCCTCTCACTTCTGCCTCCTTAGCCTCAGCGCACAGGCATGCTCAAGGCTGCCAGGGGAACAAACCCCAGCAACCCATTTCCAACTTTCCCTCCAGCCCTCACATAAACATTGAGCTTTTTTTCTTTCTTTAACTGCATATTTCTTGAAAAGTAAAAGCCGTTTCCAATGATTGGAGCCGTCTCATTATTCTCTCGTACTCCAGGGCTCCTTGCAATCCTCTTCAATTCCCATTTCCCAACTGAAGTTGACCCGTCAAAGGCCACCAGTGATCTTCCAACTGGGAAATGTAATGACCTTTTATTCAGTCTTTATCTTTGTCAACTCTCTGCAGTCTTTGGCATTTCTGCCGGCTTTTCCATCATGTCCTTTGCTCTTCTGATTCCCAGGACACTCTGCTCTCTCTCATCCTAATACTGTGGCCACCCCCTCCTTCCTTCTTTGGCTCCTCTTCTTCCTTGGGCCCCCCTTCATATCATTCCCCAAATCCCTGTTCTTGGCTTATTTCCCTTCTTCACCTTTCCTTTCTCAAGGTTTCAGCATTCACCTCTTCATGTATTACTCTTCATCTTCACTTTCAGTTCTGAGGATGCTATTGAGCCAGCGATCTCTATTTCCACCTGCCTAGTGGATATTTCCATTATCTTCCATATAAATCAACAGGTACCAAACTGCACTTACCATTTTCCCTCATAAATGTGCCCCTCTTATTTTAGATATTGTACCAACATCCATCCTCACCTCTACCCCAGTCACCTTGGTCACCTCCCAGGCTAAACAACTCAGCATTGCCCTTCCTCCTCTGCCTTTCCCTAGGTCTAATTATGTCCTAAATCCCATGAATGCTGTCACTACACTAGCTTTCTCATAGTCCCCCTCCTCCCTGTTCCCCTACTCCACCCTAAGTCAGGCCTTCACAGTCTCTTCTCTGAATAATTATGTGGCAGGCCAATTGTCTGAGATACTAACTTGTGTTTTCTGTGCTGCCTTTTCCCGCCTCTATTCTGTGAGGAACTGAGCACTCTGCATCCTTGGCTTCAGGTGAAGGCTTCCTGGCCTGTATTAAAGAAAGCACATTTAGTGCCTTTGAGGACAAAAAGAGGAGAGGGAAAGACTTAAAGGTAAAAGAAGTGGAATACAATTCAGCAACAGAAAAGAAATACTAAACAACCAAATGGTATGAACCATCGATTTCTACAACAGTACAGGCAAGTCTCACATGTACAGTGTTGGGTAAAAGTAGCAGGAGACACTATAGAGTGTATCCTGAGGGATTCTATTTACATGAATCTCTAGAACAGGCAAATTAGTCTATGAGGATAAAATTCAGAAGAGTGACTGCTTTCAGGTAGAGAGAGGATGGGCTGGAAGGAAGCACAGGAGAATTTCTAGAGTGATAAGAATGTCCTATATCTTGATTGGGGTGTGCTTATGTGAGTATTCATCAGAGCACATCAAACTATAAATAAGGTCTATAAATTTCACGGAATGCAGTTTACAAAGAGGTCAGAGACTGAGGGAGGGTGTAGGGAGCAACCTCTTGAGCCATACTGATGGCGGCACCCCAACGAGGCAGCACTACTTCAGAGATGTGTGACATCTCTAGGGAGCCTAGACCCTAGAGACCAAGCTCCTGTGCCCTGTGCCACAGGAGGCCTCCCAGCTTCAAACATGTCCATGGCAACCATGACAGGATGGAAATTGGGACTCCTTCCCAGGACTCCCGGACTCCCAGTCATCTTTCCAGACTCGAGAACATGCTTAGGAAAGCAGGAGTGCCAAATCATGATTCAGACTGAATTTCCTATAAGCCCAGCAGAATGGAACTTGAACCTCAAATTTTTCTCTCAATTCTTCTTATCCACTTCTGACAAATTAAGCTTTCTAATTACAGCTTGGGTGATGTCTTTCTCTGGATAACTCTTTCAATGATTCCATATTCCTTAGGGAACACAAAAATCTGTATCTTTTAACCTAACATTCAAGGGCTTCTTCTGTCGACCTTCCCAACCTCATTAGCCACCACTCCCTAGTAGGGGAGAGAGTGAGAGGGACACGATATTAAAATGATTAACACCAGACAGAAGAAAATAAGTTTAAATGCTTGTTGTCCTGTTATTAGAAAGCCACACTCTCCAAGGCCACAACTGGTTCCCACACCACTTGGCCAGTGTTCAGAGAAAGTGAACAAATTATAATATTTATCTAACCCAAATATAATTTTAAGTGCAAACTGCTCAAAATCTAGGGTTATTACAGACATGTTTTTCATAATGGCCAAACACAGTAAGCCCCCATATGCGTGTGACTTAGGGAACGTGAGACAAACACAGGTTTGAGATGAGACAGAGTGGGGTTTGAATCCCTGTTCTACTCTCTGTATAGCAGACAATGCTGGTGTGTATCCAATAATGAACATGGACATTCCCCACGTCTTCCAAACAGAGAGAACTGGTTTTGTTCTAGTAGGACACATCCTTTCACTTGTTATCTCACTAAGTCTGTCTTTGAAATCTATTTAACCTAAGATAGACACATGGTGCAGTTCTGACCACTAAGACATAAAGAACTCTTCTGGAAGACTTGAAGGAAAATTTTCTTTCTTATGAAGGGCCACCCAGGAAGAAATAGCTCTTCTTCACATGGATTTGATTATGTCTGGGCCTGAAACAGCAACCACCATCTGTCAACAAAGGGAAGGCACAACGTAAGGACAGAGCCTCCATGCTGAGAATGACAGAACAGAAAGATGGGAAAATACTGGACCCCTGATGATGCTGGTGGGTCACTAAATGAATCAGTCCTGGAGCCACCTACCTATAGACTGCTTTGATGTGTGATGACATTCTTATTTAATTAGTGAATGCATTGGAATTGCATTTTTCTGTTACTTGCATGCAAAAGGGTCTAGCCAATATGCTCTCTAAACTTGGTCAAGTCTTTTATCCTTATGAAGTGTCCATTTTCTCCTCTGTAAATGGAGTTAGAAATGCCAGTGCATGAAATGGTTGCAGGATCAAATATAAAATATCTAAAACACTGCCTGGCACATAGTAGGCGCTTGATAGTAATTTTATCTTTACCTACTTGGCAGCTTTGTTTTTCAGATGTACTCCTTAAAGTACTTTCTCTTATTAATCATTTCTAAACCTGATTTATCTTAAAGAATTTAATTAATTTAATCTTTCAGGGAAAAATGATTGAAACCAGACTTAAGATCATGACTAGGAAGCTTATTTTTAATTTAACACA
>NW_016107410.1:3105572-3116540 GCF_001604975.1 Cebus imitator
CTGGAGACATTCTGTTTAGCATCAGGAAACTCCATCAGCTGACACATAAGATAGTGATGTATAAAACAGTGGCTCCCAACTGAGAAAGACAGCTGGGAGCTGTCTTTCAACCTCTCATTCTTAATGGAGCAGGAGTAGGGAAGTGGGGAGAGAAGTCAGACCCTGGGCCTCTTAGCCTCAAGTTGCTGGAGCAGCCTCGCCTAAGTTAGCTTGTGGTAAAGGACAGGAGCTCTGAAGTGACTGAAGATGGCAATTTTGGTAAACTGATTAGAACACGAAAGAGTGGACTACAATGAATTTAACAGAAGAGGCTGGGGTTCACTCCTTCCCGGTTCCTTCAATGAGTTGGGCAAAGGAGGGGCAATAAAACTGTTCCAGGCTGTTCTTGGCATGTATGTTACTGAGGTACCCTCGCTTCATCCAACCAGTTAGAGCCTAGAAGGATGTAGGGACAGGGACAAAGGTAAGTCCCTTGTCACTAGCTCAAAATATAATACAGTGGCACTTGTTAGGGACCAAATACCAGAAAACAGAGCTTCAGAACTTCTCATTAAGCAAGCATGAACTGAGGAGACATACTATGTGGTAAGGGAACAGGCTAATTTAGAATATGAACTTTATCAAATCCTTTTTGGCTACTCAAAAGCCTTTTTCTATTACTTCCCACTTTTGCAGGCTCTTATGAATAGGTGAGGTCACTGTATATCCAAGTTTCAAGGAAGGAAAAGTGTCACTGTAGGTAGATCAATGGCATAGATCCACTTCTAGCCATAGAAAGGGAGAGATTTCTGTTCTCCACTAATCCTCTACCTAAAGGGCATGGTCCACCTTGAAAGCATATCCAATAAACTGAAACTGTTTTCTATGCCACTATATTCAGATCTATTGATTTCTCCAGTGGTACTACTGAGCTATTTTTAATTTACGGTTTATTTCATTATGCCTTGACTAAAGTAGTGGATGAACCGTAAACATGCAAAGCTTTGAAAAACAAATTACATTGGGGTGAAGAATTGTCCACTTACTTCTGCACATATTCAGGTACAAATGGCATGCTATATTTCCTTAGAGTAAAACCTGACAGCTTATGACCTCTTAGTTCCTATGCATCTATTTCATTTCTAATGACACTACTAACAAGGGGCGGGTAAAGGGTTATTTGCGCTTATCACACATTATGACAAACACATCTATCCATTGACATTTAGATGACTGCAGACAAATGGAGCTATAAAAGGCTTCAATTGAACAGTGCCTCATTGCTTAAGAGTAATTTGTGCTTTATTAGGCAGAGGTGAAACTGTGATGAGAAGGATGTCACTGATAATCTGTTAGGTTTCAAACTCTGGGAAAGTTTCAAGGAAATAGCTAAGATGGGAAACTTCTTTGATTCAATGTGGAAAGTATTTATTAAACATTTACTGTGCGTCCAATGCTGGTTAAGGCAATTTTTAAAACCCGGTGGAAATGGCCGGGCAAGGTGAGTGGTTCACGCCTGTAATCCCAGCACTTTAGGAGGTGGAGGTGGGTGGATCCCTTGAGGTCAGGAGTTTGAGAACAGCCTGGCCAACATGCTGAAACCCCATCTCTCCTAAAAGCACAAAAATTAGCTGGATGCAGTGGTACATGCCTGTAATTCCAGCTACTAGGGAGAGAATCACCTGAACCCAGGAGGAAGAGGTTGCAGTGAGCCAAGATCATGCCACTGCACTCAAGGTTGGGTGATAAGAGCAAGACTCTGTCTCAAAAAAAATAAAAAAAAAAAAAAAAAAAAAAAAAAAAAAAAAAATTTCTACAGACAAAACCATTAAAAGTGAGAAAACAAGATAAAGGGATATATGTTACATATTATATAAATACACACATATATAATGCTAAATTGAGAATTACTGAAATAAAAAATATCAATATAGTCTTCTTGGTCTCCTATCTGCAATATCAAATACTGCTAAAAATAGTGACAACAGCCAGGTACAATGGCTCTTGCCTGTAATCCTAGCTACTCAGTGGCTGAGGCAAGAGGATCATTTGAGCCCAGAAGTTCAAGACCAGATTGGGCATCATAGCAAGACCCCAGTCTCAAAAACAAAAACAGTGACAACAAATATTATGAATACAACTGCCTTAGTAAAGTGTTCCTGAATACTCGGTTAAAATCAGTTTCTATCCTTTTGTACTTTTCACTTGGAACGTACTTCTGTCTAGCACAAACAGCCTAAAACCTCTAGGAACAAATCTATGTTTGACAAAGATGATCCATTATCATGAAGAAAACTACACACAGAGGAACCACAGAAATTAAGATTTAGGGGAAGGGTAAAATTTAAATGAATCTGCATTGACATAGGCTCAGAACAAAACAGGGCTATGTTTAAAGGGATCAGGTGTGCAAGTGGACCTAGGATCTTGTATCCGTGGAAACTATAGTTAAGATAGATGTGGAATGTGTGTCCAAGAACTCCTTATCTGAAGTTCTGCATTTCCTTTAAGAATCAAGGCTGCTTCTCTTTGTCAAAGTGAATTATAAAAAAAAGTGGGGTGTTTCATTCTTACTGATAGAATTTCAACAGTAAAATTTGATAGTCTATGATTTTAGAGAAAAAAGTTTCTCAGTAAGACAGCAAGAGTCACTCAAAGGGAGTTATGACAAGTAAGAGCTGCAGGAGGCCCTTGGGAGAAATACTGTCTTGGCTTTATCTGTGTGTGATGAAGGACAAGGCACTTATACTTTCTCAGTCTGAGTTAATTTTTACTTACTTCCATGACAACACTAAACACACTGTCCTGCATTTTGGTTAATAATATTCAGGGCTGTCTCCATGCTAGGCTATAAATGCAAAATGCACCATATTCCCACCAAGGTCTAGCCCAGTGTCTCTCATATGGTAAATACTTAGAAAAAATTTTGGACTGAACCTGATTACCAAGAAGCAGCAATATTTCAAGTCCCTCAACCTAAGGGGGTTAGGTCAAGTGGCAGGTTAGGGAGCTCTTCTGCAATTAGAAGAGCTTTCCACTTGCAAGACTGAAGGCAAGCCACTCCTCCTCAGCTGGAAGAAACATTATTTTTACAGGATTCCAACAGGAATCCATTCAACAAAGTTGCTCCTACAAAGGGAACTTTTCAAAGGAAACAGCTTTACACATAGGATAGCCTTCTGTGTAAATCCTGTTTATATAAACATACTTTCAAACCTGCACCTTTTAGATTTTGCTTTTTTTATGGACGATGACAATTAGCCTTTTCTGTATTATCTTACCCTAAGCATTCATTAACTGCTTAAAAAGGCATCGCCTATCGAGTTATTACTCAATGTATGTTCAATCATCTCAGCTCAAATATGTCAGTATTAAACAATCACACCCATTACAGAGAACATAATGAAACCATTTGGAGTGGAAAGCTGTTCTTAACCCCGCGGTACCCCTTGAGTAAAGGGCTTTTGTGTCATAAGAACACTTTCCACTTCATCTCATCATGAAATGTTAATACACTGCAAGGAGTTGTTTGTAAATTAGTCTGGTGGGTATAAACCAGAGAACAGATAGTACAAAAAGCTGTTGTTCAGAAGAGTGAAAGACATGAAACTAGAACTTCTCTATGTGTTTAATAATTCTAGGGTAAACTTACTGGGATTTAGTGAACATGAAAGTTCCCATCTGATAAAGCAGTTCAGCTCTGCACCAAAATAGAATCAAGTTCATCAATGTTTAGATTACTTAATTAAAACTAGATTAATACATGAAAACCATTCCTAAAGCGAAGTCCTTATCAAGTATTCAACCATGTCCCGTTGATCAGCCACATGTGGAAGAACTGGCCCTTATCTCAGAGATGACACATAAGGTACATATTCAAAGGCAGCAGTGATGACAAGTGTCAGGAAGGGCTCTCCCTGTAAGATTGCTTTTATTCAATGTGTGGGGCTCCCTCTTGAGGTCAGGAGTGACACTACACATGCACTACTCACAGCTACTGCTTAAAGCCAGGTGTGTAAGACATCTTCGAGCAGGAGTCCTACTTGGCACAATATGAGATGCAGAGGGAAAGCTCCCTCATTCTAAAATAACTCAAGGCTACCTAAAAGACTTTGGTACTGTCAGAACACATATTTACTCCATTTTTCAAAATACTTACAAGCCTTCATGTACCTAACTTCAGGCAGCTATCTCAATCTGAAGTGTTATCCCCCAAACTTACAACCTGGGATGAGGATCTTCTCTGTAAGTGTTAGCTTTAAGCTGTCCACTTTGAGTCAATTTTGCAGGTTTTATAAGAATACTCTAAAAGAATTTGGCAGCATATGGAGGAAAGAAAGCTGCTTGCTTTCTTGATAAAGTTTAGCTTCAGCTTGTTTGCTAACTACTTATGCTAAAACGGCCTGCATCCACTTTCCCAACCCCCATTTATTTATTTTATTGCATTTTAGGTTTTGGGGTACATGTGAAGAACATGCAAAATTGTTGCATAGGTACACACGCGGCAGTGTGATTTGCTGCCTTCCTCCCCATCACCTACATCTGGCATTTCTCCCCTTGCTATCTCTCCCCAACATTTCCTTCCTTCTACAGTTGCTCCTTTCTAAGTTTATCATGAGACCAAGGAGGCCAGTTGCTTTGGAAAGGACGATCTAACCAAGGATATAAGCGACCTAGGGCACGTAATGCCCAGACTTCAGAACACCATGCATTTTTTGTTTTTAATGTAATTTGATAATTTCGAGCATTTTAAAGTTATTGAGATTTTCTGTGGAAAACAGCCAACTTAAATTATTAGGATACAGAGGCGAGTATACCTTGAGTAAATATATTTTGGAATACAAAATCAAAATCACAATCTTCTTTCATGCTAAAGCTCACCTTGGGAAAGTATCTTGGGATCGGGATGCCACTGGTCAGTTCTGTGCTAACATAATAGAGTAACTGGTTAAACTAATCCATGCTATCACTCAGGATTCAGATTGAAACATGAAAAACATACCACTTATGTAGTTCTAGATCACATGTTGCAAATATGGAAATAGTTTCTGAACTTTCCTTTCCTGGGAAGAAACCTTCATTTATAGTACAAATATCATCAATATACAAATGTAGGGCCAGTTTATGAGTGCCTCATATCTGCGCGATGATTTAAAGCCAGTTATCACGTATGCATAACGTAATACTAAGGGATAAAGATGTCTTATGTTTTAGTCGATTATGCAATTAACTTTGCCTCTTTTCAGCTGGAGAAACTGTACAAAGTCTAACCTTAAAAAAAAAACATAGAGAACACTAACAAGTACTGTAAAAAGAGAATTTTAGGGGCAAAAAAGAAAAAAAATAAAGAATCTTAGAAAAGTTACTCAATCCTTTACCTCTCCTGGCTTTCCTTAATGCAAAAATGTAAATAATCTTATTTGATTTTGAAACTTTAATATTGCTTTGCTGTAGCTTGAATATACTTTTAAAGTTCCAGAATGCAAAAATCATGTGTTTAGTTCACCACTACCCCCAGCACCTTGAATAGTGCTTAGCATATAGAATGTTCCAAATCAATACTGCTGATAAATCCCACTGCATATTACTGTCACAGCCTAAAGAACACCTTTGGATTTACTGAAGTCATGGGTATATTACTGAAAATGGCATGCTTTAAATGGGAAAATGAAACGCATTATTTCCATAGTCCACATTCAATTTGCTTTTAATAGTAAGCCTTATTGAAATATATTCACTTATAGATAAGGGCAGAAAAGAGAGACATCTAGTGGGTGGACTCAACGAGTAAGCTGAGCAGCCACATCTGCCACTTCTTCCATCTCCTGGCTAAATGTCTGAAAGTCATTTGTCAACTTTGTGAAAACAGTTCAAAGGCATGTAGCTACGTCAATTTCAAAGAGTACTAGAACACTAATGACTGAAAAATCTTCCACTTGGGGTTTAAGAAGTCATTTCCTTCTCCTTGAGGGGAAAATACATACAACTATTCATTGTTCTAGTACCCTGAGGAATATTGTCCACAGAATTGTAACCTTCTACTTTATAGAGGTGAAGATAAATAGAAAAAGATAGTGCTGCCCAGACCAAATAATGCTATTTCTTTTGAGATATACCAGTGGCAGGGGACTCCACAGACATTCAACTCAGATGTTATCTAAAGGTGAGATCACTAGCAGATCTTTGAGCTAGAGGTTAAAACATATATACACGTATAAGGGCTGATCCATTTTTTCAATGGACCATTTTCATTTTTAAATAAAAATTTTAAGACAGCTATAAATGATTGTACAAATATAACTTTAATTTGCACTAACATGGAATCTGTCTTAAAAATCAATATCCCCTTGCCTGTATTGTAAATAATCTTTTTAATTACGGGATCAAAACAGTGATAAGATCAGGGATAGCAACTGTCTCCATGTCTTTTTCGATCCAGAAAACTTTATTCAACAAACATTTAAGCATCTGCCACATGCCAAGCATTGTATTTTATAATATCATCACAAACTTCCCTTTTATTTGTAGCTTAAAAATGCTTTACCAGTCTTTAAAGCCAAGTGAGGTGCTTTTTAATTCATAAAAGATCCAGTTTTGTCACTGGCAAGTTGAACCTTCAGTATTAGTGAGATCAGAAACAAGGTACACAAATCTAGAACCAATGTGGAGATACATAGCCCAATTATGAAAGATCTCAAGTATGCCTGTGGACAAGCTAGATTAGGCAGTCTGAAATCCCCATCGTTTTTCTGTATATGGAATGTCATTTTTCTTTTAAGAGCTCATTGCCTATTGATAAAGTCCAATCCGATCTCAACTAGATTGCTGAGTTTTAGGCTCCTGCATTAGGTTCAGCACATTAGCCTGGTAACTATAGTATCAACCATGACTTGGTCATCTGATACCTCCCTCTAGTAGTCTAGCACAATAATGTTGCTATCAACTTCCCCAATAATGGGTCAGAGAAGGTAAGAAATGTTGCCAAATTTTGAAAAAAAAAATTAATAAACCATGTGCTACTCAATAAAATATCAAAAGAATTATTACCAGTAAGTTCTTTTTTTTTTTTTTTTTTTTTTTTTTTTTTTTGGTTTTTTTTTTTTTTTTTTTTTTTTTTTGGGACGGAGTTTTGCTCTTGTTACCCAGGCTGGAGTGCAATGGCACGAACTCGGCTCACTGCAACCTCCGCCTCCTGGGTTCAGGCAATTCTCCTGCCTCACCCTCCTGAGTAGCTGGGATTACAGGCACGCACCACCATGCCCAGCTAATTTTTTGTATTTTTAGTAGAGACGGGGTTTCACCATGTTGACCAGGATGGTCTCGATCTCTTGACCTCGTGATCCACCTGCCTCGGCCTCCCAAAGTGCTGGGATTACAGGCTTGAGCACCAGTAAGTTCTATTCTGCCACTACTTGTGTGACTTTTGCAGTCACTTTTCCACATGCTATTTATGTCAATCTTGTGTGATTCCACCCTGAACTGCATCGATTTTTTCCACCAATGTTTGTGTTTGAAGGTGTCAAGATATCCTTCAATCTTTTCTCCCATTCTTCTCCTTACTTAACTTCTCCTAATCACAATATGCTAATTCCTTCCCCCAACTGCTGTAACTCAAGTTGCTCCTGCCATATCTAAAATATCTTCCCCACATATTCTCCATCTACTAAAACATTCATCTTTCAAGGTCTTGGGTAAGAAAAATCAGTCTACTGCAGTAGAAATTACCCCAGTAGTGCTTTAGTCATCTCATAAAGGTATATATCATTCCAACTAATCATTATGGCATCAAAAACAAGTCTAAGATTTTCTTGTTGCTCAGGAATTTATTTGGGAAATATCCCATGTACTCCCAATAAGAAAAAGATGTTTGGTTCCAATTCCAATATCAACTTTCTAATATAATTCCAAATAAGATTAACAATCTACTGCAATCTTTTTTTTTTTTTTTTGAGATGAAGTCTCACTCTGTCACCCACGCTGGAGTGCAATGGCACAATCTCGGCTCACTGCAACCTTCGCCTACCAGTATCAAGCAATTCTCTTGCCTCAGCATCCTGAGAAGCTGGGATTACAGGCATGTGCCACCACACCCAGCTAATTTTTATATTTTTAGTAGAGACAGGGTTTCACCACGTTGGTCAGGCTGGTCTCAAACTCCTGACCTCGTAATCTACCCAACTCAGCCTACTAAAATGCTGGGATTACAGGCAAGAGCCACCGTGCCTGGCCTAACCTTGAATCTTATTCATCAAAAACAGAGGAAATTTAGAATTAAGTCATCTCTAAATCAAGTGGTTCAAGTTGGGATCTGGACAACAAAAGAGAATCAGTCTGATCAATAAAAGCCAGAGGTAGAAATTAGGCATGTTTCTACTGCTGATGTTGAATGTTACAAGACATTTTAGGACATTTCAACGATCTTAGTACAATGATCTGATTTAGAGGCTATGACCATTTACACTATAGAAATTTCAAAACGACTGAAGACCTAGACAACTATTTAAGACTTACTTCAAAACAGTTATGATCACATAATCCCCAACTATTTTACATAGAATGTCACTTTTAAGGTAGAAAACTATTGGAAGAGGAAAAAATGTAATTAATATGGTCACATTTGACAAACATGGGTAAAGGAACAAAAGTTGCATACTCATGTAATTCAAAGTTTTAATTTTAACATGTAAAATAATTTTTATTTATTCATTCATTGATCAAACACATCTACTGAACTACTACTATATGCCAAGCAATATATAAGGCACTGGAAACATGAAATGAATAAAGCAGATCCTACTGTAGAATCACTTTCTTCATCTGTTGTTGAATGTAACATTTAGGTAAAAATTTTAGGAGCAAAGTACTAATTTTTAAACCATAGTCCCACTTTTATAAGCCCCACTTCCACCTTACATAGCTGAATTTACCCCTATAAACAACTACCACTACTGTTTTTATGAAAAGAAATTCTACACTTACTATCTCTCAAATCTTATCTAGGCAAAGTATTTGTCCCTCCTCTAAGAGTGCCTTCACTATTAGACTAGCCTCTAAGCCAAGGAGAGAATATTTATTCATCTTTATGCACAGTATTTGCACCACAGTAGACCGTCAATAAATGCTTCTGGAATTGAAGGCCCAAAACCTGATGCAATATATAGGTAATGTAAGTGAATGCTGGTGCTTGAATAAAAGTGAAACTTTAATTTGTCATCTTCATTTTAATGTAATTATAAAAGTTACCAGAACTGATAGAACACTAGAAAACAAGTAATTGCTAAACCAAAATAGAAAATCATATACTTTGTTCATTTTTTTCTTTCAGGTTTTTCAATTGCCTTCTTTCCTAAATCATGTATTTCTATCATTGTTCCTTTTTTATTGTTCCTGTGACCACTGGAGCACTTGTAATAAATTCTTAACTCAAATAGGTTGTATTTAATTTCAGCACCCAAGTTCCAAATGCATCAGCTATATAGGGTTACAGCATGGAGAATACCTCAGACGACCACAGATTTTGGTTTATTTTTGTTAAGATTCTATCAAGACCAAGGCAAATTTTTTAATAGAAAACAAATTAGGTGGAAAAGGATAAACATTTATACAGTATTAAAGAGTTATCAACAATGAGTAGAAGAAATTCTTTTTCACTGAAGTCCAAAAGCCATTCCCCCAGCCCCTCAGCAGATCTAAAGATTCTTGCTAAAGGTCAATTCAGGATATAGACCTAATACAAGAGCAAAGTATTTACCATCAAGATTTGCTGTGAAAGTTCCACATAACTTGTCAATAACAACTCTGTCATTGGCCAACTATACATACAAGGTGCTGTTACAATTAAATATATTCTAAAACACAGATTCCAAACTGAGTAGAACATTTTGCTCCCAGAGTTTGCATAGCTTTTGGATAATTTATACCAGCTAATACAATTAGTACCAATTAACCTGAGTTGGAAATCTGGGTGCTAACAGAGAGACTTCAGAGCGTAATTCAAGGTACTCATGCCTCATTGACTACGAACTACGAAAGATAATAAAGAATGAGTCACAGGAATCAAGGCTGAGCTAGTAAGAAAAGTGGGAAATGACTGACTTCACTACTGACAGATTAACCCAGAATGAAGAGGAAGAGGAACAAAAGCATTATTTTCTATGGCACAAATAAGCTTTTACAACACAAATAATCTCCTCAGTAATCTTATAAATATTCTAGTATCACCCTTAGGGTTACCTGAAACAAGAAGTTTCTATTTCTGTATTCTCTAGTGCTTTTCTGTGAAATTTAAGAATAAAGATCCATAATTGGCCTATTATCCCTGTATTTCATATTATTTCCAAAAATATTCCTAGAAATATCTACAAGAATATTTATATTGATCTTTAAGCAGCTGTGAAAACAACCCAAAAACTTGTATTGGGGTTCTCAATAGATAACCACTTTATCTCTTATAGAAAAGAAGATAGGTAAGAAGAGGGTGAAAACTTACAGTATGTGCCATGAATTAATGTCTAAGGGTTAAGACATGAAAAATTGCTTACTTTTTAAAAAGCAGGCATCAAGTTAGATAATGATCATTGATTTTATTTATCCATTACTACTTCCCACTTGATCAAAGCACTGCCTATCAAAAATAAATTAGATAATACCTTTACTACTACAAATGAATCAATAGAAAAGGCTAGGTTTTGCAGTCAGAATCTACTACACTGCTAATATTAAGCTACGTTATATTCTAACAACTCAAAGAAATTGCAGGATAATCCAATAAAATGCCTCTACTTTACATGTAAACTGAATTAAGATCCAGAGAGTTCAAATAACTTGTCCAAAATAATACAAATATATTTTCCAAGTTTTAACAAAAAACAAAGTTTAGGGCCGGGCGCAGTGGCTCAAGCCTGTAATCCCAGCACTTTGGGAGGCCGAGGCGGGTGGATCACGAGGTCAAGAGATCGAGACCATCCTGGTCAACACGGTGAAACCCTG